>NW_026712409.1:20978657-21041157 GCF_030504385.1 Musca domestica | reverse complement strand
TCTATTATTATTATAGATTTATTATATATTATCTATTATTATTATTATTATTATTATTTGATTATTTATTAGTATATTATTTTATTTTATATTATTATTATTATTATTATTATATTATGTATTATTATTATTATTATTATTATTATTATATTCGTATTATTAGTATTATTATATTATTAGTATATTATTATTATTTATTATATTATATTATTATTATTATTATTATTATTTATTATTAGTATTAGTATTATTATTATTATTATTATTATATTATATTATTATTATTATATTATTATTATTATAGTAGATATTATTATTATTATTATTATTATTATTATTTTATTATTATTATTATTATTATTATTATTATTAATCTTTATTATTATATTATTATTATATATATTATTATATTATTATATTATTAGTATTATTATTATAGTAGTATTATTATTATTATTATTTTTTATTATAGATTATTTTATTATTATTTATATTTTTATTATTATTATTTTTATTATTATTAGTATTATTATTATTATTATATTATATTATGTGTATTATTAGTTATTATATTATGATGATTATTATTATTTTATTATATTGTTATTATATTAGTATTATTATTATTATTATTATTATTATTATTATTATTATATTATTATTATTATTATTATTATTATTATATTATTATTATTATGATATTGTAGTATTATATTATTATTATTTTATTATATTATTATTATTATTCTTATTATTATTATATTATATATTATTATTATTATTATATTATTATTATTATTATTATTATATTATTCTATTATTATTATTATTATTATATTATATTATATTATTATATTATATTCTTATTATCTATTATTATTATTATTATTATATTATTATTTTATTTTATTCTTATTATTTATTAGTATTATTTATATTATTATATTATGATTATTTTATTATTATTATATTATATTATTATTATTATATTATTTATTATTATTATTATTATTATATTATTGATATATTATATTATTATTATGATATTATTAGTATTATATTATTATTATATTATTATTATATTATAGTATTATTATTATATTATATTATTATTATTTATCTATTATTATTATATTATTAGTATTATTATATATTAGTATTATTAGTATTATTATATTATTTATTATGCTTATTATATTATTATTATTATTATTATTCGTGATATTATTATTATTATTATTATTATTATTTTATTATTATTATTATTATTATTATATTATTTATTATTATTATTATTTATTATTATTATTATATATTATTATTATTATTATTATTATTATTTATATTATTATTTATTATTAGTATTATTATTATTATTTGATTATTATTATTATTATTATTATATTCTTCTATTATTATTATTATTATATATTCTTATTATTATTATATTACTTATTATTATTATATTATTATTATTATTATATATTATTATTATTATGATTATTATTAATATTATTATTATTATTATTATTATTATTATTATTAGTATATTTTATTATTATTATTATTATTTTATTATTATTATTATTATTATATTATTATATTATTATTATTATTATATATTATTATTATTATTATTATATTATTATTATTATTATTATTATTATTATTATTATGATTATTATTATTATTATTATTATTATTATTATTATTCTTAGTATTACTTATTATTATTATTATTATTATTATTATTATTATTATTATTATTATTAGTATTATTATTATTAATTATTATTATTATTATATATTATTATTATTAGTTATTATTATTATTATATTATTATATTATTATTATATTATTATTATTATTATTATTTATTATTATTATTAGTATTATATATTATTATTATTTTATATTATTATTATTATTAGTATTATTATTATTATTATATTATTATTATTATTATTATTTTATTATTATTATTATTATTATTATTATTATTATTATATTACTATTATTATTATTATTATTATTATTATTATTTTTTATTATTATTATTATTATTTTATTATTATATTATTATATTATTAGTATTATTATTATTATTATTAGTATTATTATTATATTATTATTATTATTATTAGATATTATATTATTATGACTATTCTATCCCAAATGTATATACTACACTATTCCCCACCAAAAATATGTGACCATTTAAACAACGATTCAAAGTATTATAGCATTCCGACACCTTTCGCTCATGATAATCCATATTGACATTGGCATATTTCTCCAAAACAATATCTGACTATAAAAAAAAACCTTGAAATTTTTTCTTGGTTTTTCAGAACAGATTGTCTTACCATTATCCGACTGTAGAGTTGATACAATATTCCAGCTTCATAGAAAAGCATATTTTGAATTTCCATGCGAGCCATATAATCGCAGGGATACAAATGGGGCAATCGTGCAGCTGCATATTTATCACACAAATACATCATTATTGTATGGCCATCGCACAATTTCAGATTACCCTCCAACAACGTGGGGGTCACACCAGCAGGATACGACTAGATAAATGATCGATTCATTATATTTCAAAAAAGAAGGAATTTTTAAAGCATACTTCGCGGAAGGTATCCACACTCTCGCCATCCTCATGTGGCGACCTCAAGTCTACATCAATTTGAAGAACCCGCAACAGCATATAACAGCTACGTCCTTGAGGATTTAATTCGTCATAGTAAAGGATTGGCTTCGGAGATCGAAATTGTTGTCGCTGAGCACAAGCCATAATTCGGTAATGAATTTCAAAATAAATTTTGTATTGACCGAAAATAAACCGAAAGAAGGATTCCAAAAATTGTTTTATTTATTTAATTTTTATATTTTTTTCTTTCAGAATAAAAAACGAATAATTTCGGTGCCAAAACACTCAAAAAAGTAACAACAACAATTGCTGTGTTCCAGTACTTACAAGAATCTGCCAATTTTCTTCAATATCATAAAGGGAAAATCGGTTATCGTAGTAAAAACTATTACGTTCTTGCAGTTCTGGAACAGAGCAAATCTCTTATAGGACGATTAGGATTCCTCCATAAAATTATTCTCATACCTTTAAGGAACTTATCAAAAATTTTGCAATATATGTGTAGTAATGCTGCTCCCCCTCGAGACCATTTCAGGGTTAACAAATTGTTGCATACATTAGGTAAAACTCCCAAAATGAACTGAATATATGCATGAAATTGGATCGGCGGAAATTAAAGAGAACCAATTTCCACATTACAAATTCGAAACAGCGAGCCAACGTAAAATACATACACTCCCGAAGCTTATCTTTTACAATTCTCATCATTTGCTTAGCAACCAACAACGAGGATAGAAGACAACTATGTCACAACTCAACCACACTCCGCATTGCGCGCAATAATGAAGTTCAGTTTTAAAAACAAAATGAAATTTGAAGAAGCCGAAAGCAAACACATAGAGTCAGAAGCTGATGATGAACTGCTGAAGAGAGAACAAACCATAACAGAAATTGAAAGCAAACATAAAAGTTTCATCCGAGATGCACTTTCCACGATGATTGTGTTCAATAGGGAAGATGAATCGGTGTATGTTCTCGAACGGGTTCCATCCCATCTATGTCCTCCCACAGCTGATGATGACGGTTGTAATCGATGGTACAAACGACGAATGACCCGACAATGGGAACGTCTGAAACGTGCAGAGGATGGCAGAAATTCATCGAGACGTCGTCGACGCTCCAGTGACTTGGATAATGCGCCACCAACAAATTTTCGACGTCTATTGACGCTTTCTATGTTTATCATCTTCTTTGTTTATCAATTTAATATACACGTTTTAAATAAAAGTAGTTTTTAATATAACAAATTGATTATTGGATGAATTTTGAAGAGGAAAGGAACTTCTATAAACAATCTTAAAGTGTCTTTACAATAAACAATAAATTTTTAACACATTACATAGAAAAATATGACTTCACATAGTCATCAATATAATACCTAAACTGACTTTAATGGAAATTTTTAAAATCTATGAAAGAAGACCTCATAGGACTTCAAAAAAGAACGCAGAAATCGTCAACAACAAACCGCAAAAGTGCTTCAATAACTGTCCTCAGAAAGTCTTCAATAGAAGACAACAAAAGAGTTTCAAATGTTCTTCAAATGATGTCTCAAAAGTGGTTAAATACACAGCATCAAATGGGTTCAGAGAATGA
Source organism: Musca domestica (assembly GCF_030504385.1). Lineage (NCBI taxonomy): Eukaryota > Metazoa > Arthropoda > Insecta > Diptera > Muscidae > Musca > Musca domestica. The sequence goes on along the minus strand of NW_026712409.1, from coordinate 21,036,907 downwards.
TCCCAAATGATCCCAAAAGGTCTTCAATAGAAGGCCTCAAAACGTCTTTAACAGAAGACCACAAACAAAAGGTCTGGAAAAAAGGCATTCAAAAAGTCTTCAATAGAAGACAAAACAAGTAAAAAACAGCTAAGTTCGGCCGGGCCGATATTTTAATAGTGTCCACTATTTAGAAGGAAAATTCCGAAAACTACCATTTAAATGAAAACCTTTATATGGGGACTATACGAAAACATGGACCTAGATATGAAATTTTTTGTCGTAGGTTGTAGTACCTATTACAAATTTCAAATACGAAATTTCCAAACAGTTCCAGTGAATAATGTCTCTAAAATTATGAAAATATCGCATATCGGGAGGTAGCGTTACATGGGAGATATACGAAAACGTGAACCAGCCTACAAAGATTTTTGTCATAGGCTGTAGTACCCATTACGAACTTCAAATACGAGATTTGAAAAGATTCCGTTGAATAATGTTGTTGAAAGCATCAAAATACCGAATATCGGGAGGTACAGTTACATGGGGTCTATACGAAAACATGGACCGACATGGCCCACTTACGAACAAAAAGGTTTCAATAGACACTTCAAAGTGGCTCAGAATTTCATATCTAATGGCTTCCAATAGAAATACTCAATAGAAGGCTCCAAAAGGTCTTCAAGGCTTCGAAAAATCTTTAATAAAAGACTTCAAATTAACTTCAGTGGAAGATCTCAAAAAGTCCCTATAAGTCATCAGAAGACAGTCTCTGCTAGACGACCCCAAAATATGTTTTATCGAAAACCACTGCAATATAACACCTTGAAAAGTCTTCAACAGACGACCCTTAAAGTTTTCAATGGAAACCCTTCATTTGAGGAACGCAAATATCATTAGAAGATATTCCGAAACGTTGTCAATAGAAAATCATTGGGTGACTTATATTCAACTTCCAATAAAGGATGACAACTAGTCTTTGATAAAAAAAAACTTTCATTGGTCTTCTGTAGGAGTCCCAAACAATATTCAAAAGAAAACTGCTAAGGCATGTTGTAGAAGTTCCAAAATTTTAAATATGTTCAATAGAATGTATTAAATGGTTTTGAATAGGTTATCCCGAAACGTCTTTAACAAAAGAACACAAAAGGCTTTCAATATGTTACTCAAAAGATTTTTGGAACAAGGCCTCAAAAGGTCTTCAAAAGAGAAGCCTAGAAATTCGCTCATTAAACCGACCGGATTTTTTTTCAAAACTGACATGAAACTTCTGCTATAGCTTTCAAAGTTCTTTGAAAGACAGCCTCAAGACGTCATAAAAGTAACCACAAAAGGGGTAAAATGATCTTCAACAGATGATCTTGTTTGGTATACATTAGAGGACCTCAAAGTAATTTCATGATAAGACTCTACCAAGTCCTAGATTCAATAAAAAAAGAAATTCTTCAATGAAATCTCATTACAAAGCCTTAACAGTTCTTAAATGCAAGTCCACGAATTGCATTAAAAAGGGGCCACTACAAAGAAAGCCTCAAAATAGTGTCAAGAATGCTTTAAAAAAGTCCTCATGGCGGCTTTTAAATATATATATATATATATATTTTTTTTTTTTTTTTGTTTTTTGAAGATACAAAAAGAATGATAGTTGACATTAAAATCTTCAAAGAAAGCCATAAAGCGTCTTTGATGAAATTTTATAGGAAGCTTTCGTTAGGAGCCGTCAAAGATTCTTTAAAGGAGGTCTCAAAATATCGTCCATGGAAGACCTTAAGAAGACTTCAATCGTAGACCTCAAAGAGAGCTTCTTTGGTAGATTCCGAAATGTATTTATTGAACGGCCTTCAAAATGATCATAAGTACATACGTATAACTTAGAATATAATACGTTTTCATGGATAACTGAAATACGTATTTACTCCGAGTATACCCACTGAGATTTCCATTATAATGACTAAATGGGTCTTTCATGGATAACTGGAATATGTATTTATTTTGATTAAATTGAATTTTTAAAAAATACCGCAATCTACTTCTATCTACGAATATTTTACTTATACTTATCACATATGTGTATGCATGTGTTAATTACTAATCTTTTCACAACTGAATTAAATTTATTTTTCACTCAAGCGCTTGTGGGACACTCAAATTTCCCATAGACTTTAAGAACCTCACGAAAGATATTTAATCCCTTGGCATTAATTTGATATTCAGGTAATTCTTTCAAACGTTGCATCCATGCCGTTAATAGAGGCCATTTAGCTGTTGCTGCTAATGTCTCTGGCTCTGTTTGAATAGGAAATATGAGATCAACAGTACTCAATGTGGTTATGGCGGACAGATCAGCAATTGTCAACTAAAAGAGACAGGAAAAAATAAAATGAATTTAATTGAAATTCAATCTTCCACTTGGAGGTGAATGAGAATATTTTTGCATAATAAACTCGGCAGTCATTAAAATACATTTGGTTTTTCAATACTCACTTTATCCAAGGCAAGATATTTATTTCGTCCCAAATAACGTTCCATCATATCGTAAACTTCATGGATTTTACGTTGATGATATTCCAAGTCGATTTTGGGAAAGGTTTTACGAACAATTTCCGACTGAAAAAAAAAAAAACAATTTTAGACGCATTTTAATGAAGGTCTTAGAACAAAGATCGATCTACTAGTTTCAAATTAAAACTAACAGAAGACGCAAAACATTTTAATAAATAAAAATTAAGTTATTAGAGCAAAGAAGAGATAAATGAACACTCTCTTTCCTCTTTTATGCATAAACTCAAATTTCTTTGGACAATGTTTAGTCTGTGAATCCGGAATCATTCTACTTTTATTTCTTACTTTTTATCAGCTAACCAATTCCCTTTCTTTTTATTATTTTTTAACTCACCATAACATCACTGTCCCTGCGAAAGACCACTGAACAAGAAAACAGTAATAAATTCAAAACCTTCAGGCGTTCTTTATAATCCCTGGGCCACAGATCCTGATCATCACGTTGATATTTTTCACACAAGTGAATCAAAATTGCGTGGCTATCGGTTAATGTTAGATCGTCATGAATCAAAACCGGAACAGTATGGGCTGGATTTAGCTAAAATTATTTAAAACTGTTATTTAATAGATATCAAATCCAAATTCCATTAACATTACCTCCAAAAACTCCTCTCGCAATTGCTCCCTTTTGAAAAGATCAACTTCTTTCAAATCCACCTCAATATTCAACATTTTTATTAACATTAGAACACTTCGCACCGGTGGGCTACGTTCATCGTAATATAAAGTCAACGGCATGGTTGATGATTACTATTCGCAAACGATCTGAGAGAAGGTTTAAACAAATCGGCGTTTGATCAGCAACTGAAAGGTTGAATTTGTGTGGGGATTTAATATCCAACTGTTGTGTGGTTGAAGATTTTGTTTGATTACCTTAAGAAACATACGTACACATGTATACACATGCGGAATTTGTCATGTACCTGGTTTTTGACATAATGAGAACGGAATAATTGCCTTTTATAAATACACTTTAATAATCGCGAAATTATGGAGTAAACATCCTGCTATTAATTTTAGAGTTCAGAATTATTAAACTGCATATTTATATTGCCATAAGAAAAGGATTTTATGTGTTTTTGTTTTTAATAGAGACATTGAAAGGTATTTCTCTTCAATAAAGGACAAAGGGTCTTTAACAGACCATCTCAAGAAGTCTTCAATGGGAACAATAAAAGAGCTAATGGAAGGAGTACCTCAATTATCCATAATTCCAGAAAAGGCTTCTGTTTTTGTTTCTTCATAGAAAGACTGAAAAGGAACTCAAAAATACCTCAAGGGGTCTCTGTTTGGCGACACAACTTTAAGTGATCTAAAAATTTGCTTGAAGGAATTTTTAATATTAAAAAGTTCGCATTATCTCCAGTCAGCATATTCAGAAGAGACTACCACATCAAGACTGCAATTACTTATTGAGGTTTTAAAACCTTTCATGTCTATAACTCAAGAAATAATCTGGTTCTTGTCTAATTCTATGATTTAAAATTACAGATTAATTGGGCGACAGGAATGATATTGAGCAAAATATATTTTCCTTGATGTTTATGTTTTCTATAAAAACACTATGTCAAGGACAAATCAGATGTCTTCTTCCTTCTCATTTTCAATATTGTTGACATTTTACTTTATAGTCATAAATTTGAGCGGCGTTGGTCCGTGATGTCTGGTGTGGTAATGGGCCAAATAATAGATTTCATATTCTCCTACTGTCGAAGAGTAGGAGTAAACGCAAAAGTACTATATTGCAGGTTCTGGAACAAAACATTGTCATCTAAAGCAACCAGTGAAAGATTCTATAGAATCCTAGATCTCAAACATATAGTGCGTCTCTTTTCTATTTTAACAGGTCTACTTTACATGCTCTTGTTGATCTCTCCAATGATAACCAGTTTTGTTCTAGACAAATTTTCCTTTATAATATCGAAAAGTGTTCTGGAATAATTCCTTCTATTTTCGGAGTTTCGGAAAAAACGTGGTCAATAATTTCCCCATGTTGGATGAATGGCCTCTTGGTAGTTTGCTACCCGCTTTAATAAAGAAAGAAAGAGCATCCCTGTCCAGATACGTATTCTTCAATATTTAATATTTTAAAAGAGAATAACAGAAGATCAAGATGTTGAGTTTTATTATTCAAATAAAATTTTATACAAACTTTCGCTATGTTCTTTAATTCCTCAATAACTTAAAAATATTTAGCGACACACTTGAGATGCTGCCTATGGTCTCCACTTTTAATTCCTTTATAGCACTTGGAAGGATATTTGAATACTCCCATGGTCACATCCCTGCCAGCAAACAACAATTCACCACACATTCAACTACAAAATCTGGCAACCCTCCAAACAGCTGTTTGCCAAACATAACCTCTAAATTTTTGACAGACATCAAACACTTGGTGTAGTTGTTGTTGTTTCTCAAATAGTTTTGCGGTGTGTTGTGGAAGATTTTGTAATCATTCTGTATTTCAAATAAAAGTTTATTAATTTGTTTATTAAAACTTTTATAAAGACACTCCACAATGCATTTAGCCAGACGTTTGCCGGCAATCAGCAGAAATTGCAATGTGCGTCTGATAAAAACCACATCTGCCGTGACACAATCAGCAGCCGAAGAACAAATTGTCATACCAAAACGTATCCAACGCTCACCCACAGCGATTTTGGAAGCCCTGTCCGCCACCGTGGGTAGAGATCCCACAGCACCTCACTATAAATTCCATGATGATCCGTACTTGATACCCACATCGAATGTAAGCAAGCGGACCTTTGCAATGGCCCAAGAGGCCGGTCGCAAGGCCGCCAAATGGATCAAGGAGGAACATCGTAATCTATTTATGGTATGTCTTGCGTTATTCTATTGGTTGTTTTGTATTAATGCGTGTGTGTGTTTCCTCGCCACAGCACCAAGAAGCCCAACCACCCATTGAGGCATTTGCCCCCAAAATGGTATTCAATGAAGAATCGGAGGTGACACTAGAGACTCTGGAGCAGCTGATTAAGCAGTCCCTTATTCAGGATGCTGTTTTCGTTTATAATCTTATGAAAACCAAAGGTGTGGAGATTACGGCGGAAGCCAAACAGAGTATGTTGGAATTGCTGAGTTTCTATAATCATGAAGAACCAATGCCAGAGGAATTCTATGAAGAACGTTGGTTCAAAGAGAATACCCAGGGGCAGCAGCGTCAAACAAAAACCTGGAAAGATGGTGATTTAGCTGAACAAGTTTTCAATGAAATTGAACCGAAAACCCCACAGGCTTATGCTGCCATCATCCGGGGTATGGCGAAATATTATCAGGTAATAGAAAAAGAGAGGGGGAGCAGATTTTTTGGAAATAAGCCAATAGATTTGATATTGTAAGTATGGTCTACTTAAGGGAAGTATGTGAAGTATGGTCTACTTAATGGATTTTATTGATAGAAGATCTTTAATCGGACTTCTGTTAATAGCAAGCCTTCTAAACGAGCTCTGTCGATTTAAGAACTTTTATACAAAAAAGTCTTCCAAATGGCTCCTATTTCTAGCAAATTTAAAGGCCTTCTGTTAAAAGTCCTTTATGGATAAAATAATATAAGATGTCTACTGACATAAATTCCTATTGGATGGAAATTCCTGAAGCATATTCACAGTTTGAGCGACCTTTATAAGATATTTTTCTAAATGCCCTGAAGATTTCTTATGGGCCGAATTGTGTAATTGTTAAAAGAAGACCTTCGAAAATTCATCAGGAAATCTGCTTTCTTAAGCTCTATATTGCCCTAAGGTCTTCTTTAAATTCATAGGATTTAATAGAGGGTCTTCTGAAACATTTTAATTTATTAGCTTAAAAATGTTTTCATGAACTTCCTTCTAAAAAACATTCTATACGGCCTAAAGCCTTTCCATCAATAAATTACCAATCCAATATTCCAAATTGTAATCTAACACGATAAATAATGTTATCTCTCACCTATTTACAGGCCGACAGAGCTTATGCCCTCTTCCAAGAGGCCTTGGAAAAACAACTGCAATTGGATACGGCAACATACAATTCGATTATCAACAATGTGAATTTCCTCAAAGAGACTCCCGATCAGAAATGGGAATTGTGCAAAGATTTGTTGCAACAAATGAAACAACAGCAATTGAAACCCGATCTCGGAACTTTAAATGGTTTACTCGAGTGCATTAGTTCCTTTGGAAATTATAAAATGGGTCGCACCTGTGCTCTACAAGTTCTCTCGGAATTCAAGAAATTGGGTGTTGAACTTAGCTTGGGCTCCTATTATTATGTGTTAATTATCTTCTGCCGCGAACGTGGTCCAGTGTCCCATGTTATTGTGGATATTCTCAATGAAATTCAAGGCAAAGAATTCAAAATTCAACATCCCAAAGATACATATTTCTTTGCCACAGCCATGGATGTTTGTCGCAATCATTTACATGATCGTTCTTTGGCTAAAAAGGTCGATAAGCTCCTGCATGTTGGTAACAATTATGATTTGATTGGTGACACGTATAAGGAGTCGATTTATTATAGGCATTACTTTGCCCTGTTGTCCCAGACATCAACAATTGAGGAGTTCCTGGAGACATATGATAAATTGGTACCAAATGTTTATATACCCGAACCTGGTATTATGGAGGAGGTGTTGAAAATGATTGAACTTAATGGTGCCTATGAATTGATGCCTCGTTTTTGGTCTGATATGGTAATCTTCGATCACATTAATCGTGAAAGTTTGCTGCTGCGTACCCTGAAAATAATGTTGAATAATAAACCAGATGTAACAGTGAAGTCTCAACAACAACTGCCCGAACAATTTGCCAAGGTTGCCTTGGATATTTATAACAAAGTTGTGGAATCGGAGGGTAGAGTAAAGAAATTGTCGTTCACCGGACAAATGATTGGTGATATTCTAACTATTCTTGTGCGCGGTGGTAACTGGGAGAAAGCCGTGGAGGTTTTCAATAATATTGACAAGAATCAACATCGCATACCTGGTACCCCCTCCGATGCATGCCTCATGGAATTTGTGGAGGCGGCCATTGTAAACAAATCACCATCCCAGGCCTTGCAATGTCTGCAATATGCTGTGGAAAATCATATGGATGGTTTGTCCCTGGCCGAACGTATAAACAAAGGTTTCACATTAAATGAAGTCCATATAGCCAAGATGAAATCGTTGGTGGGCGATAGTTTTCTAAAGGAATAAGTTAATTGATTTTGTTTTTTTTTTGTGCTTTTAAATTAAATATTATTATTTTTTTAAATAGAATAGTTATTGAAATAACGATTGTTGGTTTCCGCTGTTGCGGAAGTTTTGAAACGAAATAAAGATGTGTAGAAAAATATATATCACAAAACAAAGACATGTTGATGTAGATTGCGGTCGAACTACGCTTTATGCAGGAAAGTAATATGACACGATCCTCAGGATTGCGAAAAAAATTCTATGAGAGTAGGATATAAGGACATTTTCCCTGGTTCAATATATTTTTTACATTAAAAAGTTAATATTGTGGTCGTTCATCCCCAAACAAAGCAGCTTTTATTTGTTATCGGGCCCCAAAATAATGATGGCATAACCATTATCAATAAAACACTAATTTTCTTACAATAAAATTATCATTTATTTGCTACAAAATTTCGCTAAAATAAATTCTTAAATTATTCACAATTTATATAGAAAAAACTTAAATTGAAACCTTTGATATTCTTTCAATTCCATTGCTTAACGATTTTTACTAGATTGTCTTAACAACGACTCCCAGTGGACACCATCATGAGGCAATTCACTCTCCAACAAAGGCGACAGCCATACCAAACGCCAACGTTTACCAAATACCATTTCTAAATTTTGTTCACGACCCATATCATACTTCGCCGACAGACTTTCATGTGTTGTCGAACCCCTTAAAACATTTGGCCAATGGAATAGAAACAAAATCAGGGCATACAACAAAGATATAAAACCCAATTCATATGTGAGTAGATATACATTTTTCCATGATATATCGAAAAAGAAACCCACAAATGGGCATATGAGGCTCATTAGGGTACGCGAATTTAAATAGATATCTTTGTGTAAATACCAAAAATATACACAATTATAGAGACAACAATACGAACAGCCAATGATAACATAAACCAGGAATAGAATGAAATAACGTTGATTACGATAACCCACACAATTGCCGGTGAATATGCAGTGGTGGTCACGTTTTAGAACACATGTTTTGCAGGAATCGCAGTGCCACGATCGTATGGGAGCCAGTGTTTCACACAGCGAACAAAAACGCCATAATTTGCGAAGTTGCGGTTCTTGCGGTGGTGTGAGAATGGTGGCTGGAAATAAAAAAATGGATTATTAAAAAAATTAAAGAATATGTGGTTGATAAAAAATGTTAAATATAAAAATTAAAAAATAGTCCTTGAGTCTTAAAGAGTTTAAAACATCATAAAAGCTCCATTAATTTTAATCGCCGTATTTTATAGGACTTAAAGATATTTATACAGGGTGAGATGAAAAAACTGCTGTCAGACTGCTGGAAAACCAAAAGTGGCTATCTTTAGAGCACTCCAGCATTTAATTGTGAATAAATATCTTGTGTCTCGTACCATCGCTCGTTACCCGTGTTACTGGTAGCGTAGCCCGACGTCAAGGAAGTGGAAGGAAGAAAGCAGCAACATCTGCAGAAATAGTTCGTAAAGAAGTAACTTGATCGAAACCTGCTTCGCAGTGTCTGATAAAAGGCTTGTAAGCTGAACATATCGCAATATTCCATTCGGCAAATATTGAAATAATGAGCTCAGGGTAAAGCCATTGAAATTCCAAAGAGTGGAAGAACTTACACCGCAAAAGAAAGAAATTAGACGCAAAAGAGCTTAACAGTTGCTTCGCTTGGCCGAAAGTGGTGAATTGCCGATGAGAAAACATTCGTTGTCAAAACAAACAAAATGATCGTGTTTACTTGCCAAAGAGGTCAGCTGAAAATGTGCAAAGAAATCCACTCAAGCGCCAGACATTGTGATGGTGTGGGCCGCCATAACAGCCGATGGTCGCTCTCCGCTCGTATTAATCGACCGTGGCATCAGAATAAATGCCGAATATTATCGCGAAAATATTTTGGAGGGTGTATTAAAGCCTTGGACACGCACACATTTTGGCCGCAGACCTTGGATATTCCATCAGGACTCAGAACCATCGCACTCAGCACGCGCCACCCAAGATGGGTTACAAAATGAAGTTCCTCGCTTCATTTCCAGCGCACAATGGCCAATAAAATCTCCGGATATCAATCCGTTGGACTATTTTGTCTGGAGTACTTTGGAAAGTAAGGTAGGCACTAAAAAATACCAAAGTCTCAATCACCTCAAGCTAGCGCTTCGCCGGGAATGGGCCAAAATACCGCAGAGCTACATTTGATCTGCGTGTGACGGTTTCATTGGCCGTTTGGAGGCTATAATTCGTGCCAAATGTGACCAATTCGAACAAATCTAAACTTATTCTAAAATTTGATGCTATTTCCGACATTTTTGCTTTCATTCAATAAAATATAAACAAAATGTAAAAAGTATAGCGTATTTTTTGTATCTCATCCTGTATAGCTCCAAAGGGATCAGAAGTTCTCTTGATAGAGGTCTTAAATACCATTCCTTTTTTATAGAAATTTAAGTGACATATATTTTCCAGGTATTTGATGACGTTTTTCAAGAAGTCTGGGAGGTCATCTTCAAGAGGTCAATTTAATGGAATTAGAAGAAAATAGGCCTAAAATATAAAGGGGTCGTCAACATAATTTAAGTCCTGTTGATAGTAGTCCAAAAAAGGCTGTTTCAATTGTTATTTTCTAGAAAACTTAAAATAAAACTTTAGGACTTAGATTTCATCTCTTAGAAGTCCACTTAAAGAGAAGGTATAATAGGTCTTTTATATGCACAACACTTTCTTCAGCTTTTTTTATAAATAAATGACTTAAACGTTTTCATACATGTTCATCAACATATGACCTCCATAGGTATTCTCTATACAGACCATAAAAGCTTTTGGAGTAGTCTATATAGCAAATCTATTAAAACGTATAAAGGGATTCTGAAACCAATATTGGAAACAAAAATCTTCAGAATGTCTTGTCTGAAGGCCCATACAAAATTTTCCACCTTTCACTGAAAGGTATTCTCACTATGCATTTCGCCTCACAGCGACACACTAAAATCAATTTTCCAATACTTCACAAACATTCGTTCTTTGTACTAATCTGAGAAACATAAAAAAACATGATTAATTTCATTTTTCACTTATCTTATCTCTTACCTCTTATACTGGTGTCCACCAACATGCAGGCGAGAAAATTCCCAGCAATTTGAAAGACAACAAACAATCCACCAATCCAGGTTAAAATAAACATTAAGCTGCCCGGTTCATGGAATTCGGGCAGTACTACACACAATTGGAATACAAAGCAGAGGGGAATGAACAGCGATACAAATGAGATACAGCCCAGATCGGACATTGTGCCGGGTATATCGCGCACCGGAGAACGCAATTTTAACATTTTCTCGATTGTTATCTTTATTTGCAATGATAATAAACAAATTTAGAATGGATTTTCAATTAATTTGTGTAATGAAATTAATGTTTTATTTAACAGGCACAGACCGGCCGGATTTTTTTTTCGTGTCGATGCTATTTTCGTTCTGTTGTTTATGTTTATATTTTTTTCTGTTATACACAAGATTCATATCCTCCCTTTCCCTCTTGCTGAGCTCTTTAGAGAAATAACAGTAATTATGACAATTTATGTTGAAAGTGCTGCCAAGTTTATGTGACAAAATGTGTGCATGATTTTCATAGCAAGCAGCTTTTTATACATTAGTGGAACGTAGCTTATTTGATCGTTGTAGTTTGGATTTTTTAAAGAAAAAATAAACAGAAAAACGTCGGAATTACTTATTTTTCTCACCCAGTATTGATACGCTCCTGCTGTCTGTACAAAAAAGGTAAATATACACCCCAAGTGTTTTCTTTGTAAAAATAAATAAACAGTTTTTATTTTCAATTCCTTTTCATTTATTTTGTTTACTTAATTTATCATCAGTCTTTTTAGCACCTCCATCCGCCACATTCCAATCGATGCCATTTTCGGGTAATTCACTTTTCAGCAAAGGCGATAACCACACCAAATGCATTCGTTTGCCGAAAACAGTACGGAGATTATCCCGCCAATTTGGTTTGCCATAGGGGAAACGTTTACTTTTCTCATAGCACACACCTCCCTCAAAGAGGCCGGAACCATGATACCACAGCAAAACTACACTGTACACAAATGCCAAAATGTTTAAGTTATAGAATATCAGGAACATATTTAGCCACAGCGGACCACTGACCACCATTAGCATGGGACAGGTCATTTTGAGGAAAGATAAAAAATTGCGATAGATGCGGGCCTTGACCACCCAGAGATATAGTGAATTGTAGACAAAGGCATAGGTGGCTCCAATGAAGAGGAACACTACAAACATCATGAAATAACGATGATTCCGATGTCCAATGCAATAGCCCACGAAAAGGCAATGATGATCACGCTTCAGAATACAACATTTACACACTTTGCAATGCCAGCTGCGTGGCGGAGCCATACGTTCACATTTCTTGCAATACCACCAATCGAGCTTCTCAGCATCCGGAGGAGGTCGAAGATTTTCAACTAGAAAAAGAAAAAAATGGATTATTAGAACTTATTGGAAAGGGTGTTGTGTTTTGAAGACTGTTGTAGATGTAGAAAGACTGTGGAATTTTTTTGTGAATGGAAGAACATTTTGGTGTCGTCTAAGGACCTATTTTATACATAGGATACCACTAAAAGAGCTTTTATGGTCCATCCCCTTGAAATATATTTTGGAGAACCCAAAACAACCACATATATACATGGTCAGCGCAAACTTATATGACATATATAGCCCCAAAATAATTGCACCACCTGTTTTAGCTTTTATTTTGGTTTTATATTTTAAATCCGTCAAAAACAAAGGTATTCTCCATAACTTACCTTTTTAAATTTTACAATTTGGTCACTAGCCTATTTTTTATGGCAAAGGGTATAACATTTTCGACCTGGCCGAACTACCCTTCGTTTTTTACTTGTTAGTTATTTGTTTTTGTTATTAGTTATGCTTTGCAAACAGCTGTTTTGTTAGTAACTTTTTACACTCTTCCTCTCTCTGTAACTCTCTCTCTTTCTGACACAGATCTACTACTTACAATCCACACTGGTATCGATCATCAGGCAGGCCATGAAGTTTCCCGTAATGTTGAAGATCAAGAAGCAGGCCATAATGAAAGTAAAGGTATGCCAAAATCCACCAGGCTCATGAAAAGCCGGCAATACGACAATGATTTCGAATATGAAAACGATTGGCAAGAATACGCCAATCAAAAGGAAGCACAGCCAATCGACAATACGTTTTGGTAAGAAATTTTTGCGAATTTTCATTTTGTGATTTACTTTTTATTGCACTTTTTCGAATTTGTTTTTTTTTTATTATTAATTTTTTTATACAAAAACAAATAGACACGATCACTTTGATTCTACGAGATAAGGAAGAGTAATACTGCTGCTCTTAAAATATCAACATTCAGACTAAAATAATTTAATTAATTGTTTCAGACGGCGGCAGCTCGCTCCACCACCACAACACCGGCGTAACTAGTTTCGTGCAGAGGGGATTGTGGATCGTTTGCTGTTTGGGGAGAAATGCATGGTTTCTAATGTTTTGCTGTCTACTCCTCAGCGTGCGGTTCTCTCACTCAGCTTACTCTTTACGCTCCAATCACGTGAACCCTTTCAATTAATGCAATTATTTGGTAGAATGAAGGTGTGTTATCTAATCTGGGAGAGTAGCAACAACAATAACAATTGATTTGATTTTTAATGTCATTTCTCTTGAATTCTCTTAAAGATATTCTGTGGGGGGAAAAAGAGTCTCCAACATTGGAGCATTTGAGCATTAGACAGAGCTGTAAAGGAGTGAATTCTATAGCATTTTTGGAAGTTGGTATTCAAATTTGTAAATATTTTACTTGAAAACGAATGCTTAAACCTAATTTTGGAGAAAAAAAATAATTTAAGCCATGGAAAAAGAAAACAGGTAGTCGCAGCTACACAGCTGTTGGGACAATGAACTGTCAAACCAATTTTGGAACTGACATTTTCGAATGAAAAATTATTCAAATTCGTTTAAATTGTAGAAAAATGCATATCTTAACAACATCCCATTGGCGTCGTATAAGAAAACCTATAAAAATCTACTTATTTGTTTAAAAAAGAAACATATTAAAATGTTTGACATGTCAATGTTCCCAAGGGTTAATGCGTCTACCTATGCGTCTACAAATTTCATGTTCTCTTTTTAAATTCCAATAAATTTATTAAAATTTAATTATTTAATTAATAATTTAATCTTTATAAACGAGTAGTGATATAACTAAATGACTGACATAGAAACATCACCCAGATGAAACGGCTGAAGCTATAATCTTGAAATTTTGCTCGAGGGCCAGTCTAGGTACGTAGAAGTTGATAAGTCTGGGTTTTTGGAAATTCGTGCTATAAGAGTGCAAAACGTACTAAAAATTGAATATTTTGCATTGTACAGATGAAAGTAGAATTCTTAAATTTGGAATGTGAGTTACTGATGGAGTGCAGGATAGATATACCAAGGCGCTTTTGGAAATTCGAACTTTAGGATTACAAAATATTGTAAAATGGTACTAAATTTCTGAAATAGTACCAGTTGGTATTATGTGAAAGGATAGAGCTTAAATACTTGAAATTCGGAATGAATAAAGGTTGAAAAATAATTTGGATATTTGAAGGTGGTTTTGGAAATGCGTACTAAGAGTGCGAGCTGTACTAAATGGTACTGGAATATTAAAATTTTGTGTTGAGGATCCTGTGTTGGTAAGTTTGTGATAATGAGGTGGTTTTCGAAATATATACTACACATGTATGAAAAGTACTAAATTTTACTATATTTGGTACAATTTTGTTTTGGGGGAACAGAAAGTGCTTGAAATCTGAAATTTGGTATTAGAGTCGCTAATCATTTGTAGTCGGACATATGGAAGTGGTTTCGGAAAAATGTACCATAGTTGAAGGACTGTACTGAATGGTGCTTTATTTGGTATTAGGGGAAGAGATGGAGATAAAAATCTGAAATTTGATATTAAGGTCTTTGTTGGAATCTAGAATTGAGATATAAAGGTGGTTTTAGAAATGTGTACTATAATTATACGACAAGTAAAAAGTACTTAATTTGATATTGGGTGAGGGAATAGAGCTTAAATCCTGAAATTTGATAATGTGGTATTGCAAATGCTTACCATAAATATTCGAAAAGTATTAAATGGTACTCAATTGGGTATTGGGTGATAGGTAAGAGATAACATTTTGAAATTTGATATTGAGATCTCTGTTGGTATCTGAAATTAACCTATGGAGGAGGTTTTGGAAATGTGTTCTATAATTATTGGAATAGTACTAAATGGTACTAATACTAAATAAAGAGATTGTTTGAAAGATGCGTACAATAAATCTTCGATAATGAGGGGTTTTGAAAATATGTACTTTATATGTACTAATTACTATTAAATTTGGTATTGGATGAAAGTATAGACCTGGAATCCTGAAATGTGATATTAACGTCACTGTGTCTGTAGTTGAGAGAAGGAGGTGATTTTGGAAATACGTACTATGAAACTACGAAAAAACAAAATTCCTCAAAATGTGCCGTTGAAATTGAGGTGAATTTCTGAAATTTGGTTAAAAAGGTGGTTTTGGGCAGTATAACTGTACGAAAAGTATGGTAATAAATAAGGAATTGGGTCTTAAAATGGAGCCGAAGTTCTTAAATTTAATATGGAGGCCACTGTTGGTTTCTAAGATTTAGATAGATTTTTATTATTGAAAAGACGTTGAAATAGTTTTGGCCCGAAAAATTGGATGTAGAACATTGTGCAAGGGTTTAGCTAATATGCTCTTCGGTAAGCTTCAATACGAAAGATTTTTAGTGCAAAACCTAAACCTTTTTCTAATATCCTTTTCGAAAAAGAATGTAGTATGAAACAAGTACAAACGGACCGAACTTTGAAAACCCTCCACTATTTGGAATGAATTTGGCAATTTTCAAAAAAGTCCGTTAAAATCTTAAAAATACCGAATGTAGCCGTTATTTTAGGGTCTATGCGACGACGTGGACCTGCATAGGTAACTTTTGTCATAAGCACAATATTCAAAAAAAAAAAAAAAAAAAAAAAAAAAATCGGTGAATAATGTAGCTAAAATAATCAAAAAATCTATATAGGGAGGTACAGTTATATCGGAGCTATACGAAGACCTGGACCTGCATAGATAATTTTCTGTCTTAGGCTGTAGCTTCCAAAACAATTTCGGTGAGTATTGTACCTAAAATCGTCAAAATATCGAATATAGGGAGGTACGGATATATAGGGCCCATACGAAGACCTGGACCTGCACAGACAATTTTCTGTCACACACTGGAGTTTTCATTACGAACTCTAAATACGTAATTTGAAACTGCTCCGGTATATGGGGGCTATACGAAGTCGTGGACGTGCACAGACAATTTTTTTTTCCATAGACTGTAGTATCTATTACGAATTCATATACCAAACAAAAATTTGAAACAATTCCGGTGAATAATGTCGCTAAAATCATCAAAATACCGAATATCGGGTGGTACCGTTATATGGGAGCTATATGTAGACGTAAACCTGCACAGACAATTCTCTGTCTTAGGCTGTAGTATCCATTTTGAATTTTAAATAACAAATTTGAAACAATTCCGGTGAATAAAATCATCAAAATACCGAATATCGGGAGGTACCGTTATATGGGGGCTATACGAAGACGTGAAACCGCACAGACAATCTTCTGTCTTAGGCTGTAGTATCTATTTCGAACTTCAAAAGAAATAATAATAATAAATAAGAAATAATGAACAAATTGTGGATTTTGAGTACCAACATTAACTTGTAGAACGAATCTTATTTTTTTTTTTGGTGGAATTTATTTAATTACGTCAATATAATTGTGCGTATCTTCACCAACGTCACGGGTGGTTTTCTTGTTTCGGAAACCTGCTTCTCAGCTATTTCGTGAAAAAAACGTATCGTCAAAAAATGTCAACTCACCGATTTATTGGCATTAAACAAATGAAACCCAAAAATATATATTTTTTAATTAGAATAATTAGCGAGGACACATCGGTCGTGAAAGCTATTTTGAGACTTGTTAATTAATTACATATATTTTACAACAACTTTTTATTACATATTTACGCTGTTAACAACTGTGTGATAACTTGTTTTTGTATATAAAAATAATGGTTTTTTAATTCTCAAATTTTACAAATACAAAATTGAATTTTCTTATTGTTCGACTTATAAATACCTCGCATATTGTATACAATAAAATAACATTTTGTCCTTATATGCGAAAATCCATGGTAGAAGAATATAGGTAGACGCGTCGACACAGCTGCTGGGACAATGAACTGTCAAACCAATTTTGAAATTGAAAATGTTGAATGAAAAATTATTTAAATTTGTAAAAATTTTTGAAAACGCAAATTATAATAGCCTCTGAATGGCGTATTATGAGAAAACATATAAAAATCTACTTATATTTGAAATGTTTTTGACATATCAATGCTCCCAAGCGTTGATGCATCTACCTGTATTCTTTTGCCATGCGAAAATCCGTTGCCCAGATTTAGTGATAAGCTTAATAACAATTGTGTGGTTTGTTGTTTTTGAATACTATTACGAACTAATACTTTTTTTACTAATAATATATATAATAATATCAATTTGCCCCATCGACTTATAAATACTTTTAATATGAAATTCGTAAACAGTAAAAAAAAACACATTTTGACCTCATATGTGAAAATTGTTGTCTAGCATGTCCTTTTCCTAGATTTCATGATAATTACCTCTCGAACAAAATAAGTGCAACAAAAATATTTACACACCAAATTTGAACTCAAATTAACAATAAACATCACACTAATTTCTTTTAATAATATTTATTTTAAGAAATGGATCTATCGATTTTTGTAATGCGACTTTTATTTTTATTTAATAAAAATGGAACTTGGTCTGTCCGTCCCTCAATAGATGATCAATCAAGTGTGACGTGGTGCGAAAACGACGTCTCGCTCGCTAGGTTGTCAGTTTATTTTAAGCGAAAGAAAAAAGAAAACAGAAAACAAAAACATTTATTATTGATTTGTTTATTTACTTAATAAATTTATAAAAATACAATATTTATTTATTTTCGATTTGCCAATTTTGTTTATAGACTTGAAACATGCATCTGGCACGGTTGTAGTTCGTGTTGTCCAGGTTGCTAGCTACGCAATTTTTTTTTTTTTTTTTTTTTGGCTGGTTGATGTTTTTAACGAATCTAAGTTAAGAACATCTGGAAGTGGATGGAAAAATTGGTGGGCATTAACACTTTATTTCATAACAGAAAATCAATTTAGGATTTGTTTAATAATAAAATGTTCCTTTTCCTCTAAGAACTAATTTTTATGCAAATAAATAAAGTATAAATACATGTATTATTTATGAGCTATGAATTCAAGTGATTGAGAGTCCTTATTTGTGAGCAGTTATGTTCTTCAACCCCAATAGAGGGAGGGTTTAGTCATCAAATTTTCTGTACATGTTTCATCTTCGTATTGCCTACATATTGCCGACTATTTTGCCTACGTATTGCCGACTATTTTATTTTCAAATATGTCCAAGCACGTAACTTTGTGAAGTAGTGGCTACAGCATCAAATGGCTGTAGAGTTCAGAAACCGTATTTAATCCTACTATTGGCCAAGCGTTTTAGAGAGGGTATTAATAGAAAAATGGGCATATATAATTAATATAGGAAATAATTATTTTTACACCCTCCACCATACATAGTATGGAGTTAAGTGCAAGTGTCAAGTGCAGGTCACGTTCGAAGATAGACTATATCGGTCCCAATACAATATAGCCCTCATATAATCGATATTCGATATTTTGATGATTATTGCCAAATTTTTCAATGGAATTGTCTGAAAATCCACCAAAGAAGTTATTTACTTCCTGGAAGAGAGTTGTCTATTTAGGACCACGTCTTCGTATAGTTCCTATATTACGGTACATTCCTGTATTCGATTATTTTAGCGACATTATTCACCGGAATTTTTTCGAATTTAGTATTTGAAGTTCGAAAGGGATACTAGAGCCTAAGACAGAAAATTGTCCGATATTCGGTATTTTGATGATTTTAGCGACATTATTCACCGAAATTGTTTCAAATTTGGTATTTAAAGTTCGTATTGGATACTGAAGCCTAAGACAGAACATCGTCTGTGCAGGTCTTCGTATTCGGTATTTTGATGATTTTAGCGACATTATTTAAGGGAATTGTTTCAATTTTTGAAGTTCGTAATGGATACTACAGCCTATGAAAAAAATTTTCTGTGCGGGTCCACGTGCTTTTTATACCCTACAACACTATGTGTTGGGGGTATCATAAGTTTGATTGGGCCAAAAATTATGTAACCTCGAAATATTGGTTTCCCACATAGGAAAGTATATATAGATCTTCCTATCTCGCCGAGCTGAGTCGATCTAGCTATGTATGTCCGTCCGTCTGTCCGTCTGTCCATGTTAATTTGTAATCACTCTACAGGTCGCAATTATGGCCCGATTTTTACGAAATTTAGAATGTATGTGGGATTAAGGTCAGAATAGAACCTTATTTCTTTTGGAGATGATCCCATAATATGGACCAATGGACCAAAAACTGAAAAATTTTCTGATTTTGCAGTTGCTCTACAGGTCGCAATTATAGACCAATCGAATCGGAATTTAGCATTGGTCTAGAACTTAGGTCTGGGCAGAAGTCTTCCAATTTTGGTGGCCATCGGGTAATAGTTAGTGGGTGAAATAGACCATAACATTTGTGATAAATAAAAAACAAATTTTCCATTAAACCGCGAATATTTTTAATTCCGGCGAAATCACAAATAGACGAACAGGTCAATTCTGACCATTACGTAGATGCCGATAGTAAAAATATCGGATATACATAGCGAAATATATACAATGTATATATGCAAAGGAAGGGGCTGTTAGCTAGAATGCTTATATCTCTAGAATGGCTGGACCGATTTTGACAAATTTTGTAAATTTAGATTGCCCTTTTGGCATAAAAGTATATAATCTAAAAAAATCGCATAAAAAGATGCCAATAATGATGTTCATATAGGTTTCTTTGTATTTTGTGACATTTTTTTATTTTTTCATATTTTTTATCGCATGCGATTTTTTTCAATTTGACTTATAATATTGAAGTGTATATTTTATAATATTTTTTCACTTTACAACACAGGTTGGGATTATCATATATAGATTGCAATTATCGTCCGATCTACACAAAATTTTTCACAAAGGTAGGGTTAGGCTCAGAAGGGCTAGGCCTATTGTTTTCAAAGATGTCCGCAATATATTTAGGGGTTGAAATGGACCAGCAACTAAAAATGTTCCTGATTTTGCAGCCGTTATAAAAGTCACAAATAGAAACCAAAGGACACAAAATCTCACATGAAGTTAGAGTTTAGAACAGCGGGTAGAGTGGACAACTACTTTCGTGTGAAAAAATACCAACATTACTTGCGGGCAATACACAATAGGCGAACTTCTGGCTTTTTTATGCTGATAAGCAAATCATATAGATGAGTCTAAATTTGAAGATACAGAGGGGCGTCTTGATTTTGAAGATGATCGCAAACTATTTTGGGGTTCAAATGAACCAAAAGCAGAAAAAAATTCCTGATCACACAATTGAAGCCAACCGACACGCCTCAGATGATATTTAAGCACAGGGAAGAATGTAAATATTGGGCAAATGTCCCTAGCCAAAATACTAAGGGTAATATCTGGGCAGTGCTCCATGACATAATTTCCAAAGCGAAATCTCCCAAAATGGATTTGGACACAAAGGGGCTTCTAACATATTGTAGTGTTGTAAGGTATCACATGGTCCGCCCCGCACGACTATAGCCTTTGCTTACTGGATTTGAAAAAGTAAATTAAAAAAGTAAATAAATCAAAAACAGCTGATAGTCACAGAAAGAATGGTTACAATTGATTGTTAGAAGATAATTGCAAATTCTCCGAAAAATTCAGCCTAAACCTCTTTCTCCATTCGCTCTTTTGCAGAATTTTCGTGTTCCAAAATTGCAACTCAATTTCTTCAAAAATGTTGTTGTTTATTCAAAAAAATCTAGGTTATTGGCCTGATTTTTTTCATATATTTATGTTTGTAAACAAAAAACGATGCAGGCATCCCAATTATTTTGGGCCAAGGTTCAATCTATGAATCAGTTCCCATGCAAAAAAAAATGGACAAACAAATTGTCTAAATCCGTCTGGAGCGATTGTTTACCCAAACAAATCACAAACAAAAGTAAAGTGTTATTTTTATTGGACAAAAACAAAATATCTGAACGTCTGGCTGTTACGCCTGTTTGCAGATTTTCGCAGCGATACGATTTTTTATTCATTTTAATGATTTTTTAACCCCTTGTGGACGATGTGCTCCAGAAGTAACATTCACTTACGGGAAGATGTCACATGAAGGCAAACTGTTACAACATTCTTATGTTAAAATTCCATGACTTAATAATTTATAGAGGCTCTTTCCGAAACCTAGGTATTCCCTGCCTAACCCCCTGGTAAACATTACCATCTTTCTCCACTAATAAACAAAACGTTGTTTCGATAAAAACAACAATAATGGGATTAAGCCTGACAATTTTGCAATAACAAAATCCTACGGTATTCCGAACAAACATGGCAACACGTTATTATATCCTTTTATTTTAAGGTCCTTTTATATTATCTTCCCGATTGTATTCATTTAGATATTTTCGAACTTTATTCTTCTTTCTTTACCACTAACTTCATTATATAGACACTCTTAATGATTTAAAATTACAATTTTAATTCTGGCTTATTTGAGCTTTCCTTTTCTTCACTTATTTTCCCGTACTAAAACCTCCCTCCGCAATGGGTTAATTGCAGGGGAAATTTTTCAAAATTACAAATAGCGTTAAGAATCACGATTTTGTACTCTTTTCTTCTTTGACCAGTCTACCTCTTATCATCATATCATTTTAAATTAGGTTATTGATCAAGTTTTTTTATGGCATGGTGTGAAGCACGTCCATATATCATCCCACTTTTATATCCATCCCGTCGTCTCCCGTACTTCGAGTGGAAAGTATTTAATTAACAATATATTATTATATATTAAAGTTCATTTCATTCGATTATTAATATTATCATAATTATGTGTTATTGTGTTTTGTCTAAGCAAATATTTAAGTGTTTATGGTCGATCGGCCCATCTGGTTGTGTTTTCTTTTTGCAGACAATGAACCTGTTCGGTGAATGGTAGGGTGTCTCATTTGAGGATGGTGAAGAAATGGTAGAATTGAATATCAAACCTAAATCATTGACAAGTACTTAAACTGAGGAAAGCTGGGGTTAAATGCCGCCAAGTCACCACTGTACACAAACAATGTGTGAGACAGTGTCAACACTTTGTCTATCAGTTTAATGTTACTCCCAAATAAGAAGAAGCATAAACAATGATAGCCTTACACTATGCTTCTTCTTTTTTCTTCATTAGTGAATTGTTGTGAAGAATTTAATTTTGAAGGCTGTGAATAGTGTTTAGTGAAAAAGAAAAAAATGGAACTGGTAAATTTAATAATTAATTAATTATTATTAATTATTTTTTCAATAAATTTAAGTGAAGTTATAGAATTGTTAAATAAAAGTTCGAGTAATCGAAATTACAGTCAACGAAAAAAGGTGTTGTGAAGTCTTCTTATGATTTTGGGCAGTCTTTTTAACTACTTTTCCTTCAGTTAGCAATGCTACAGGAGGAAGGCGTGGAGATGCCTAATTGAACCCAGTCCTTCAACGAGAAAAGACATTTTTTTCAAGCAAACAAGTCGGATCAAATAGATATATGGCGAAAATAAGAATAGTGAAATGAAACATTAATTTATTTTATTTTTCTATTCAAGTCGTTGTACATACTTTTAAGTGCTGTTGAGGCGCTTGGAACATCTAGCAATAAAGTATAAATATTCTAAAATTACATATTTCCCAGCTGCCATAAAATATCACATGTGAACAATTGGGTGATCTTGTGCGATGACGCATACGATAATGTGTGAGATAATAAAGGTTGTGACCCACACGCACAGATATCGATGCGCTCAGTAGACCACTTGAATAAGCCCTACAATGTACTCCAATCAATATTAGAATATATATGAATAATTGTGTGGCTGCGACTAGGTTAAGTTAGATTAGTTTCAGTAGTACTTAAGGAACGTATTTTTGAAATAAAATCAGAATTGAAACTACATCCTAAGAAGAAGGTTGTCTTTCTTTTCTCATCACCCATCCAGAATAGAATTGACAATGGAAGAGGGAGATTGGATTCTATTCTCGTCAACTGTAGTAAAAACCAAGCCTTTAGATAATATCGCGGGCCTGGTCTTCTAAAACAAAAATACTTTAATGAAAAGAAAACTGTAATATACATATTGTAACTTTTTATACCCTCCACCATACATAGTATGTAGAGTATATTACATGGCAGAAGAATACAGGTAGATGCATCAACGCTTGGGAGCGTTGATATGTCAAAAAAATTTAAATGTTTTTTTTAAATATAAGTAGATTTTTATATGTTTTCTTATACTACGTCATTCGGAGGCTATTATAATTCGCCTTTTTCAACAATTTTTACAGATTTAAATACTTTTTCATTCAACATTTTTAGTTCCAAAATTGGTTTGACAGTTCATTGTCCCAGCAGCTGTGTCGACGCGTCTACCTATATTCTTCTACCATGGTATGTTAAATTTGTCAATCCGTTAGTAATACCTCGAACTATACATTTTAGATCCCACAAACTACATACATATATTCTTGATCAGTGTAAAATTCTATGTCGATTTAGCGATGTCCGTCTGTGGAAATTACTCGAGCTTCCTAACGAATTGAAGCAGGTTGATAAAATTTTATTTAATTGGTCTGTAGGACTTTTGGTATTGAAAATGGGTCATGTAGGTCCACGTTTAAGAATAGCCCCTATATAATGGTATCTCCCTTTATTCGGTATTTTGATGATTTTAGTGACATTATTCACCGGAATTGTTTCAAATTTGGTGTTTGAAGTTCGTAATGAATAATGCAGCCTAAGACAGAAAATTGTCTGTGCAGGTCCACGTCTTCGTATAGCCCCCCGGTAACTCAAAAGGATTTTCCTACACCGAGGATAGTTATGTATGTCAATCCATGGCCTTACAAATGGCCTTAAGTTTCTAGAATGGCTTAAGATAAGTTTTCTAAAAGAAAATGTATCCGCTTGATATTTAAAAATATCATTCTGAAATTGTAACACCCTTTCGCTTTGTACACAAAAATATGGAAATTTCCTTTCGAAAAATATGCAATAAATGTTATTATTGTAAATTCTTTAACAATTTCTCGAAAAAAGATAATTAATTAGAGACTTGATTAGGATACCAATCATTGTTCATATCTTTTTGGGGATGCTGGAAGATTTCCTTTGCCATAAACGAGGCACAAAAATATCTTTTGTTTTCTGGTTCTTTCCATTTCGCTAAACATTTTTATGGCCAAATGTGCGAAAACGTGTTTTAGTTTAGGGTGTAAATACCTCAAATCATGCGTTGAAACTCAAAATAGTTTCACTGTAACATGCTTCACCATTCACTTCCACAAATGTAACATCCCTTACCTTGATTTTGCAAATATTTCTGTTACCACATTCCCTCTCCACCCTCTATCTTCACAATGTAAAGTGTTAACCGGAAACCCTTATTCGATTAGTGTAATATTAATTTTGTAAATATAGTTTTTTTTAGCATTCGAGTTTAGAATCACTTTCAACGTCCAACGAGTACGGCTGCACGCACGCACGCACCTGTTTGCCCAGCACATGTTTGCAAATATTTACGAAACTAATTCAATATTTATTGGCAATTTCTCACTCCCTAAGCAAAATCAGGAAGTATTTTGTATCATTTTCTTCTAATTGTCGATTCACAACGAAAGGTGTTAAGTGTTAGCTTTTATTGAGCTTTGGAGGCAGGTTGGGGTGCGAGTTAAATGGATTGTGATCTCTTAGTTTTCAATGAAGGAAACTTAATAAGTTACAAGCTGAAGAATTCATTACGTTTTGACATTTCTACACCCAAACTATAATGTTCAATGGACTTATGGAATTGAGGAGAAGATGTTAGGTAGATTAAAAAAACTATATATTTTTTTTATTTTGGATTGTTTGAAACCTTTGAATCCATATCTTGATTTTTGGTAGCTGATTTTCAGTTATTTTTCTTGAGCAATCAGATCCACCAACTTCAATTTTGTAGAGTATTTTTTGGATCAGATTTGTGAATTTTTAGAAATATTTTTTGAGAACCACAATCGTGGATTTTTAAGGATTTTTTTTTTTTTGACGAACCTTCAAATCCAAGCTTCTGGTTATAGATCGATAATTATTTTTAAATATATCCGTTCAAGAGCTACTAAAACATGGATTTTTCCAGACACGCCTGAGCGAGTATTAAAAAAATTAGGAGCCATGGGTCCGTGGACTTGTTTACCTTCAGCCATATCGTTCCGGAGGGTTATGTCATTTGAGTCGGCCAAAAAACGTGCCTCATCAAAATAAAGGTCTCTTTGGACCAAATCCATTTAATGACCTTTGGAGTCGATCTAGGGGTGTCCAGCTATCAGTCTGGCCATGACTCCTGAAGGTAATATCCGATTTGGTCCAAGTATCGTAATAGTATTATCAAATTTAGATCGAGTTCGAAGATGAGCAATACTCGTTCTGCTTCCTCTCCCGCGAAGGGTCAAAATTTTGAATAATAATAGCTCTCATAAAATGTGAAATAAACATTCGATTTTTCAACCTTCGCGCATCCCAATATTTTTATTAATACAAGATGTGGTGCAAAGATTAGCTATACCGGTCCACTACTCATTGTACTTCCCCACAAAAGGGGTCAAAATTTTGAATAACCAAAACCTTAATAAAATGCTTAAAAAACATTCGATTATTTTTAAACTTCATCCATTCTAATATTTCTACAAACATGAAATCTGTTGTGATGGCTGGTTTAAAATTTCGCATTTAGAATTCGTAATTGGTACTATAGTCTATGAGAGAAAATTGTCTATACAGGTCCAGGTCTTCGCATATGGCCCATAAATCAGTACCTCCCTACATTCCGTATTTTGGCGATTTAAGGTATAATATTCAC
This sequence comes from Musca domestica, assembly GCF_030504385.1. Taxonomy (NCBI): domain Eukaryota; kingdom Metazoa; phylum Arthropoda; class Insecta; order Diptera; family Muscidae; genus Musca; species Musca domestica. The sequence continues at coordinate 21,010,934 of NW_026712409.1, read as the reverse complement.
CGAAATCGTTTGAAATTTCGTATTTGCAGTCTGTAAAAGAAAATTGTCTAAGCAGGTCCAGGTCTTCGATAAAACGGTACCTTCCTATATTCGGTATTTTTATGATTTTAGCTACATTTTCACCGGATTTTTTCAAGTTTCTTATTCGAATGTTGTAATGGCTTACAAACAAAAGTTGCCTCTGCATGTCCACGTCTTCGTATGACCCCAATATAATGGCTATATTCGGTATTATTAAGATTTTAACAGAACTTGTAAAGAATATATTTTTTGGAAAACTTTTAAATACGTTCCAAATGGTGCAGGGTATTCAAAGTTTTGCACGGCCGAACTTAATGTTTTTACTTGTTTTTTTTTTAAGAATTACCGAGGCGTATTTTTTTTGGTATTATTTATAGATCCATTAGAACTTAAAATTTAAAAAAAATGTTTTTCACGGAGCGGATTTTTTTCCACAGCCACCAAGCGAAGATTTTACTAAAAATAAATTTTTCCAGTGTCGATTCCTTTGATTCCGAAAGTATAATTTCCCCCATTATTTTTCATATTCTCTTTTTACAAATTTTAATTTCATAAAATCATTCAATATCGTATGACTAATCCCAACCATGTGTCACTCAATAAAATCGAAAAAAAAACGTGAAAATGTATTTAATACATTTTTATAATTTAAAAAAATATTTTTTTTGCATCATTCCCATTTCCGCAATACAGGAGCCGGGCACCGACTTATGGCGTTATTAATTATGTTCCGCCAAGATTAGTATGTCTACTACGAGTCGGCTATGAGTAAGCGCTTCGTGGTTTTACTACTTGCTTCATCTCCGGCAGCTGCTGCTTCTGATTCGACTACCACGATGCGAGCTATGATTATTATTTCACACCAAAGTGTTAAAATTATGCTTTGTAAAATATCCATACACATCTCTCTATGTAAAAAACAGCAAAAACAATCGGGAATCCGCAAATTCTCTATAAAATGAGTATTAGCAATAATATTGAAAATCATAAGCGCAGAATCAATCAAGCGATACAAAACAAAAAATTTGACGGAAAGAAATTTCTATATTTAAAATTATTTCGTTCTTTTTTCGCATGCGGAAGGAATTTTTGAAAGTTTTGTTGAGTGTTGAATAATAACAACAACAACAAAGAAAAGACAATATTTGTTTAAAGAAATTAGCCAGAAAATAAAAAAGAAATAACCTTGAAATATAAAGCATTTGAATTTAATTCCCAAAATCAGCAGTAAAATATTGTGAATAACAACGGAGCCATGGATTTAATGGTGAGTTTTAAAAACAATAGAAGCTGAAAAAGGACATTGGATGGGATTCAGTGTTTGAAAGTTATTCCAAACCAAGATGCTTTCAATTACTTCCCTTGATCCAATATTCTCCAAAATACTTCTCAAAAAATCAAAACCCTTATTCTCATCTCAAATCTACTCTCTCTCGCTCTCTCTACAATTACAGCCTTCAATCAGTTACCTTCTCCTACTACTAGTGGTCATCATATCCACACTCAGCCGGGTCTCAGCCATACCAGCAAGACCAAGAAGTGGTCTGCTCGATAGCCTGAAAACTGGCTACTACTACATTGATGATGGTGTCATTACAGCCATCTCGCCGGATACCTTGATAACCATTGCCAGGGATTCATCAAGACCACCGCCCGGCAAGAGACGCCAGGATACGGATGTCTCAGCCGATGGACAATCGGCAAATAGCGTAAAATTCAAACCTGTTGTCCGTTACAAGCAGACCAAAACAAAACGCAAGAAGTTGTTTGTTCCCAATTTCTTTGGATAAGCAAGCGCAGCAATGGGAGTCGATAGGGTTGGGTTTTTATTTATATAAATTTAAAAAAATACATATTTTTAAGCATTTATAAGACTGTAGACTGACAGAGGTCTAAAATTGTTATAGCTTTTAACTGCCAGCATAGCTATTATAAATTATTGGAATTAGTTTTAGGGACAAATTTTGCCATAGGTTTATAAGATTTAATGTAACATTTTTCTATGTAAGATGTTAAAATATTATTAAGAAATTTTTTTTTAAGAAATGAAAAATAAAATAAATTTGAAAACAATATTTAAATGTTTAATTAAAAAAAAAAAAAAAAAAAAAAAAAAAAAAGAGGACTATAATTGTGGGATTTTAAAATAGTTTTTGGGGCCTATAAATCCATATAAAAATATTTTTATTAATATCGTGGATTTTTTACAAATGAATATTTTTAAATACTATTAGAGTGTGGATTTATTTAAAACATATTTTTTCATAATATTTCAAGACGTAGATTTTTTAAAAAATATGGAGTCTTTTAAATATTTTTTCATAATTATTATATTATTTCAAGACGTAGGTATTTTAAAAAAATATGGACTATTTTAATTAATTTTTTTTATAATCTTTCAAGGCGTGGATTTTTTTTAAAAAATATTGACTCTTATAGAAATTTTTTCATATTCCTTCAAGGCGTGAATTTTTTTTAATAAAAAATATATGTTCATGTGTTAGAAGTTTATTTTTTCAAAATATTTTTCAAGCTTTTTAAAAATGTGTTTTTTACATTTTCAAGAATAGTTAAGGTTTTGAATTATTTTTACAAAATATTTTTTCTACATACATTCTTCCAAGCGTGGACCTTTTTTAAAAATTATTTTTTACATCCTCCAAGGCGTGGATTTTGTTTAAAAAATATTTTTTTGTTTCCTACAAATGCGTGGATTTTTTAAAATATTTTTTTCTACACACTTCAAAGAGTGGATTTTTTTAAAAATATGTTTTCTACACTCTCCAATGCATGCATTTTTTGTAAATATTTTTTCTACACACTCCAAAGCGTAGACATTTTATAAATATTTTTTCTACATCCTTTAAGGCGTGGATTCTTTTTAAATATTTTGTTTTAAATTCTGCAAGGCGTGTATGTTTTAAAAATATTTTTTCTTCATTCTCGAAATGCGTGGATTTTTTTTTAAATATTTTTTTCTACACTCCAAAGCGAGGATTTTTTTAAATATTTTTTTATATCCTCCAAGGCGTGGATTTTTTTAAAAGTATTTTTTCTACATCCACTTAGGAGTGGATTTTTTTAATATTTTTCTACAACTCCCAAAGCGTGGATTTTCTTAAAAATATTTTTTCTACGTCCTCCAAGGCATGGATTTTCATAAAAATATTTTTTAACGTCCTACAGGGCATGGCTATTTTTAAAAATATTTTTTCTACATCTCCCAAAGCGTGGATTTTCTTAAAAATGTTTTTTTCTACAACTCCCAAACCGTGGATTTTCTTAAAAACCTTTTTTTATACGTCCTCCAAGGCATCGATTTTTTTAAATATATTTTTTCTACAACTCCCAAAGAGTGGATTTTCTTAAAAATATTTTGTCTACGTTCTCCAAGTCATGGATTTTTTTAAAAACATTTTTTCTACATCCTCCAAGGCATGGGTTTTTTTCAAATATTTTTTCTACATTCTCCAAGGTGTGGATTTTTTTAAATATATTTTTTCCACATACTCCCATGAGTGAACTGTTTAAAAAATATTTTTCTACGCCTGATTTTTTTAAAATATTTTTTTACATCCTCAATTTTTTTAATGTTTTTCCTACATTCTCCAAAGCGTGATTCCTTACCTTTTTGAAAGTATTTTTTGAAGATCTCTCAGAGTTGAAAAGTAAATAAGTTTTTCAAAGCCACAGTTTTGTTTTTTTTTTTTTCATATTTTCAATAACTACAAACGTAGATTTTTTTAAAAAATATTTGAAAGGCCTTAAAATTGTATTCTTTTTAGATTTTTATTTTAAAAATAGTTTTTGAAGACCTTTCAGATGTATAATTATGGACTTGTAAATATTTTTTATCTAAAGAAATTTCCTTCAGATATATACAGGCATGTCACAGAATGTAAAATCGTTCAAGAGTGAAAACGAAAACGGTTTTAGCTTCTCTAAAAAACGGAAAACGCAAAAATTTTGCGTTTTGATATCACTTTCAAAAAGCAGGGTGAAATTGAAATATTTAATGATTTTAACGTAAAAAATAAACAGAAGACACATACATTTAACAGAAAATATTGTATTAACCAAATTCTCTTAGAATGAACATGTTTTTGGAATTTATTTTACAAAAAATCTATTATTTGGTGGTGATATCAATCAATATGTTTTCAGTGAACACGAGAACAGTTTAATCAGGATTTGCGGATTGTATAAAAGTGTCGATGGAGTTGGTGGTGCAGTAAGCTTTGCGGATTTTGTAAGTGAATTAGACTTCAGTTGTTCTGAAAAAGAAAACTTTGATTCGTCATCATCTACACATATTCCAAGAACTCGAAAATCAAGTCAATTAGTTTTAAGTGAATCTGAAAACGAAGAGCTTAATTTTTCACCCTCAACTTCAAAGCAGACCACTTCGATTTTAAATAAAAAAGATAGACCAAGATCATGCATTCCAGCTGCTTTTAAAAATGTTTCTACATTGGCAATTGATCCAAGAACACCAACATTGGAAGAAAACCGTTCGCGAACACCTATTCAAAAACGATTTGAAATAAAAGCTTATCGTGTTCTCCGCCATCTACACCAATAAGACAAGTGTCGGGCAGCCTAACAAAAGCAAAACCCACGCCTGCAGTAAAAAGACCCCGGGCAAGAACTCCCTTAAACCAAGATCTAAATGCGCTTTTAGTTGAGGAAAATTCTCATTTACAAAACTTGGAAAAAATTTGTAAAATTCTAGAAGATAACAGTAAGGAAATGAAAAAACAAACTGAAAAGTTGGACAGGCTTTGTAACATCCTGGAGAAAAAGTATGTGGAAGAGCAGTTACATAATATTGAAATGCAAAAGAGAATGCGTGAACGGAACGAAATGAAACTCAAAATAGTTGAACTTGAAACTCTTAAATATGCTGTAGAACAGGAAAAAGCAAATACGACTCGTTCTTAACTTTACATTATTTTACACAATGGACTAAAAATGGTGGATCCTTACTCTGCATTTGAGTGAGATAAAGGATCTGATGCGTTCCTCAATGTCCGGCGACGAATTTTTTCAGTAGACCGCTGATTTATTTCTTCATCCATTACAGCAAGTATTGAAGCCCCTGGCATTTTTACTTTTGGTGTTTATATTATTAAAAACCATTTTAAACTCCTTTTTTAATTGTCAATAATTTGTTTACGACTTTTTTTTTTCATGGAGTTACCATATTTTTATTTCAAAAATGTGAAATGATTTTTTTCCGGATTGGTCAAAACGTACGAGTGCTGAAGAAGCAAAAACAAATCGTAACGATTTGGAAAAGGTGAAATAAATCGATTTCGTAAAATTTCTGTGACATGCCTGATAGTCGTGGATTTTTAAAAATATTTTTGAAGCCCCTTATTTTGGATTTTATAAAATATTTTTTGCAGAGTTATAATCCTTAGCCATATGGCTACAGAAGCTATGTATCATTTGATACGGCCAAAATGTCCCTCATCGAAATGACGGTTTTAGACCCCAGGTCACTTTGGCCCAAGTCAGTTTCATGACATTTGTGGTCGTTCCATTCTCCTATAAAATGTGAAATAAATGTCGGATGATCGTCAAATTCAAATTTCGTACATCTCAATATTTCTACAAATACAAAATCTGGTATGTAGCACGATCGAACGGACCACTTCTACTCGCACCTGCCGCAAAAGTATTAGTGTTAGATGAAGTGTAAATTGGAACATATTTCAATATTTTCCAAAAATTCTCACATATTGCATATAAAGTGAGAAAAAAAGTAGATATATTCTTAGGTTTATGGCAGATACGAGACGAACAATATTTATCCACTTCTTCGCAACTAACGTAGTCAAAATGTATTTTTATAAACGGTCATTGGCTAAAGATACATCTGTCGTCAAAACCGACCTGTTTAAATTTTGTTTTCAGATCTACATCCTGGATATTAAAAAAAATTAAATTTATAATACAGAATTTAAAAAAGACAAATTTTGGAAGACCTTTCAGAGGAATATTCGAAGATTTCCTATAAAAAATAAGGATTTTCATAACTACGGTTCTAGTTTTGAGATAAATATTTTTTTTTTTTTGGAATATTCTTAAAATGCTTTACAATATGCTTGGAAGTCCTTTAAATTACATATTTTTTAAAATATTTTTGAAGACTTTTCAGAGCTAAAATCGTGAATTTTATGTTTGGAAGCCCTTTAATTAGAATTTTCAATTTTCAGATAATGATCGTAAATTTGTTTTAAGATTTTGAAGACTTTGTATTGGTAAATTTGTAGGTTTGAAAACATTTTTTAAGCCCTCTGGATTGTTTCTTTTTTAACACGATTTTCTGAGATACAATCGAGGAAAATATAGAGTATTTTTTTCAAAACTACAATAATGAGAATTTTAATATATATAAATTTTAAAATATATATTTGAGAAAACATTCAATATTTTTAAAGTCAAGTCTAAATTTAGAGCTACGTACCTGAATTTAAAATCAAAAATAACAACTTTTTGGAAAACTTTTAAGAGTTACAATCGTGGACCTTAAAAAATGTTGGAAGACTAGGAGCTACATTCCCGGTTTTTTCGTAGATATCGAGACTCTGATTAGATGAGAAATAATTGATATGTTTCTCTCGTTTGAAAAAAAAAACTTCCTCGGATTCATTTCCCTCCACTTAGCAACCAATATTAAAAACATTTTTTTATATTTTTCATATATGATATTTTATTTTTTATATAATAATAATAATAATAATTAATAACTTAAACACAATTGAATAACAAAAAAACAACGACTTAACATAATATGAGATATAAGAGATATAAATATCAGTCTGCCATCTCTCTCTGTCTCGCCCTCAATCGCGCCCTCTCTTTCACCGATAACTAAGTAATGGAAAATTTTCTGTGGCTCAGCCAAAGAAATTGGGCACAAATAATTTCTTGTGTTCGGACCGCTGTTTGCGATAATGGGCAATTGGTGTATAACTATAATGCACATATCCTGTATTGGGATCATCCGAACGTCTGACTGGTATTATGGAGCCATTGTCAATGTAGTAATAACCCCGTTTTAAGCTCGAGAGAATGTGATCGGATTGTTCGCCTGACCGTCTGGTTGCATAATCCGAATAGTAGTCGTCGTTGTAAATATCGAAGGTGGGCTTGGCCGCTACTCCCGTGAAAAATGTCACAAAGAAGACAAAAGTCAAGGTAATCCATTTGGTGCTTTTTATCTGGAAGCGGAAGTAATTTGTAGAACAGTTAATACATAAGTATAACAGTTGTGGAATTTAAAATCTCAAAATTCATTTTATTTTTTTTAGTAAACTCACTTGAAACATATTGACTTTGAGGTGGTTTTAAAAATTTGTGTTGAGAATTTTATTCTGAATTATTTTTTTTTTCTTTGTTATCCTTTGAAATTTCTTTCTGATTTTTTTTTTAATTTCTTTGAATTGTTTAATGATTTCTCCGAAATTGTTTTGCAATGGAATTTTTTATATCCGTTCCGTTTTGAATTGTTGTTAAAATATTGAATGTTGTTTATTCTTAGAACACTTGGTTGATTCTGCAGCATCTGGTGGAAATTGTAGCTGGTATTTATAATAAAATGGATTATATTCCAATCGCAATAATAACAAAAACAAAATCAGAAACATTTCACCTCTCTTTGTAAATGTCAATATTTTTCCGAATCGATTTTCGCACTAGCTTGTGAAATAAACAAAATACGCACCACAACAACATGTTTGTTGTTTTTTTGCCGGAGTTCATTCATAAATATGATGGGAATTCAAATTTTGCGAACATTGCGAAAAATAATTGCATTTTTTTCGATTTTTAATAATTTGATAGAATAATGTATTAATATTTGTTATTTTCGCACGTTAAGTGAATAGAGCGGCATGGGGAGAGAGAGAGAGAGTAACTTGATCAAATAATCGACTAATATTTGAACTTTCCGTATGCTAAGTGGAGAGAGCGTTAGGGAGGAAGGGAGAGAGATCAATTTAATAAATTCATCGACTAATATTTAAACTGTTCCTGTCAAGTGAAGTGATCAGCACGGAGAGGAAGTTCAGCGACGTCGTTAATTCTTGGGAATTTCATCGGATGTTATTTTAAAAACTGTGAAAGTGAATGAATTCATGCAAATTAGAATGTCTTAAGGTCAATTAGGTGGTATTGAAAAAAAAGTAAATAACATATGTTTTCACAAGAACTAGTGGCGATTCAATCGTGCGTTTTAGACGTTGTTTTCAAAAATATAAACAAAACTATTTTTTGGATTAAAAAATAAAAAAAAATTGAAACCGACAGAATGGAATTTTTGGAATATTCTCAAGGCCAAACGGATCACAAACGCAGATAAATTATCTAATAAATGCCGATTTCGAAAGCCTAAAAACTAGTGGCGATTTAATCGTGCGTTTTAGACGTTGATTTCAAAAATATTTTTAAGGTTTAAATTAAAAAAAAAAAAAATTAAATGGATAAATTTTTGTAATTTGCATTTATTTTTATTTTTAATTTTTGTATTCTCAAGGCCAAACGGCCCTCAACTTTTTTTTAATAAATGCGGATTTTTGAAGCATATTTTTTGAAAGACCAGCAGGGCCTTTTGAATGCTCAATATGCACAATTGGTTCACTTTGACACATTTTTTAATCAAATTTCGAGATTTCAGCTCTATCCCCTCACCCAATACCAAATTTAGTTCAATTAAGTACTTTTCGAACAACAATAGTACGCATTTCCAAACCCACCTCCACACAGACACCAACAGTGACGTAAATATAAAATTTCAGATTATTACCTCTCTCCAATCACCCAATACCAAATTTAGTAACATTTAGTACTATTCGTACAATTTCGTACAAATGCTGAGTCCACTTCCATATCTAAATCCCCGATACCCACAGTGATCTCAATATCACATTTAGGTATTTCCGCTCCATCCATTCATCCAATACCCAATTTAGTACCACTTTGTACTTTTCGAACTCATTTAGTACCGATTTCCAAAAAGTCACTTCCATTATCTTTACACCAGACACCAACAGTGACATCCACATGAAATTTCAGAATGTTACCTCTATCCCCTCACCCTATACTCAATTTGGTACATGTCGTACAATTATAGTGCACATTCCCAAATCCACTTCCATGTCTCAATTCCTGATACTAACAGCGACCTCAATATCACATTTCGGTATTCCAGCTTTATCAATCCACCCACTTCCCCCGTTTTGTACTACCTATCTCCTCCATATCTTTACCACAGACAAATTTACAACATTTTACAAATGTAGTACTTTTTGTACAATTATAGGACGCATTTCTAAAACCGCCTCTATATCTCCTTTCAATATACCAACAGAAACCTCAATATCAAATTTGAGGATTTCAGCTCTATTTCATCATCCAATAACAAATTTAGTACCGTTTAGTACTTTCCGTACTATTAAAGGAGGTATTTCCAAGCTACCGCCAAATCAAATACCAAAACCAAAACCAAACCAAATATCAAATTACAGATTTTTTCCTCTATCCCTTCAACCAATACCAAATTTAGTACCATACAGTACTTTTCGTACCATTATAGTACACATTTCCGAAACCAAGTCCATATGTTCAGGCTAAACATGAACAGCTTCCCTAATATAAAATTGCAGATTTCAAGCACTTTCTGTTTACCCAATACCAAATTGTATTAAATATATTACTATTTAGTACCTTTCGTGCACTTGTGGTACACATTTCCAAAATCACGTCATTATCAGTTTTTCGCTCACATAATTGGTAGCATTTTAGAAGTATAGTTCAATTTTAGAATTTTTGTTAACCCTAAAGTTTGAATTTCCAAAAACCCTTTCGTACATCTAACCTACGCTCTATCAGTGACTCTTATTTACAATTCTAGCTCATACGGTTTGTCTAAGACACAATATTAAATTTTTCCGTACATTCAACATTTAATACTTTTCGTACCCTTTTAGTACGCATTTCTAAAAGCCCAGCCTTATCACAGGCATGCGCACCAAGACTGTCCCTCGTGCAAAATTTTAAGATTCTAGCCTCTTTATTACAAACTCACCACCAACAGGGACCTCAATACAAAATTCCAAATTTTCAGCTTCATCCGTTCACCTTAAACCAATCTGTTCCAAATTTGGTACCATTTAGGACAGTTCGTACACTTAGTGCACATTTCCAAAACTTTGTCCGTTCACCTAAAATCAAACTTTTCGTAACTTTTAAGTTTGAATTTCCAAAAACCCTTTGGAACATCTATCCTGCACTCTATCAGAGGCCGTCATTGCAATTTTTTTTAGAATTCTACCTAATTCTAATAATAATTTTTAAATTGTAGTACTTTTCGTACCCTTTTAGTACGTATTTCCATAAGCCCAGCTTTATCATACGACTACGGCCCAGGACTGATCCTCGTTAAAATTTTAAGATTCAGCCATTTTGCCTGGGCCTTTATTCTCAATTAGTAATTTCACTACTCGTTTATGTATAGATTCTAAATATTTACTGAAATTTTACAAAAAAAATAATATTTTAAAATATATATATATATATATATATATATATATATATATATATATATATATATATATATATATATATATATATATATTAATAAAAATATTTGAAAAAAAAATGAACGAGTTTTTTAAATTCACGTTAAAAAATGTTTTTTTTTTTTTTCAAATATATATAAAATATTTATAAAAATAATATAAACATTTAAAAAAACATCCATATGAAATTAAAATATTTTTAAAAACACTTCTTGAATATTATTTAAAAATACTTTTAAATTGAACTTTTCAAAAATTAATAATATATTTTGGAAAAAAAAATATTTTTTGTAAAATAGTTGGGCTAAGTTCTATAACTGTTGTTAAAAAAAAAAAAAACAATTTTACCAGGGGGTAAAGCAGGAAATACCATGTTTTCGGAAAGAATCACTAGGAGGTTCCCAGGAGTTATTTAAAAATAACTCCTATGACAAAAACTTATTGTGCCTCAGTGACGAGGTCGTAAGCTCAATAGAATAGAAATATTTGTATATTTTGTTTTATTTTCTAACAACATTTTATTCTTAAACGATTTTAAAAATCCACCAACATTTCTGATAGTAAAAAATAAAAACGAAATTTACGTTTGTATAAATTATATATATTAAAAAATATTTCACATAAAATAAACCCATTTAATTTCAAAATTTCTTTTCTGGAAATTTTCCAATAAGTATAAAATACATGATTTTACCAAAATAAAAACGAAATTGTTATAATAATCAATGCTAATGAAATACTGAAAATACAAAAACTCAATCGAAAAGAAATTGGTCATAAAATAAAATTCATAAAAACGTTTTTGCCACACAAAATATTATAAATCTACGACTCGAACAACACGTGACGCAAATTGATAAGCTTTTTCAAAACAAAATAAAAAAATGCTTTTTATGCCCCCCCCCCTCAAAATTAATTGAAAAATTGCAATATATACTTTTGAAAATATTCATAATTAAATTATATCTCTATTTGACGTTGGAATAAACAAAAGAAAACAAAGCACTTGCGTACGCGACTTTATTTTATTTTGTTTTGAAACAGGAGATGGCTCTTAATTAATGATAATAAATAAAAATTCCCACATTAACTAAAAAAGTTATATTCCTAGTCAACATGTGTTTGGGAGGAAAGTTTTGAACGATTTTTTTATATATGAATGGGAATTAGCATAGATATGGAATGGAAAAACAAAAAACTCCCAAGACACTCAATATTTGTTTAGCTAAACGAAAGACTTAAACAACAAACGTGATGTTTGACAACTCAAGCCATAAACCATCATTAGGTGGAGGTATAACAGTTAGTGTGTTTTCGCCTTACCTTATTGTAAATTCGTTTCGGATATAATTGTGAATAAAATTTGAAATTACATCAAAGGACATTTTGGAAAATAATTTTTTTTAAGATTATTTTCAAAAATTACGAATTTGAAAAAAAAAATTGGGAATCTAAGAGCAATAAATGGATGGTATTACATTTTTATATGCAAAATACTCTTGCTGGAACTGGAACTGAGCAAATGCGAACAAGTAAAAAAACATTAAGTTTGGCCCGGCACAATTGGGTAAAGAAAACATTGTTATATAAAAGTTTCTGAATTCAAATGTGTTTCACCTTAAACTATAAATACCAGTAAGTACGTTTGGATTATTCTGTTAAACTTAAAAAAAAAAAAACATAAAGTGAATGCAGCCGTTGCATGGAACCATACAAAAACGGGAACCTCTATAGATCCAAATACCGAATATCGGTGGGTATCGTTATATGTGCTTTATACCAAAATGTGGACCTATATAAACTATATTCCGCCACCGGAGTTAGAACACATTACAAACTACAAATACGAATACAAATTTTTGGACAAATCCGTGGAAAAATGTGGCAAAAATTATCAAGACACCGAATATTGGGAGGTGCCGTTATATGTGGGTCTATTCAAAACTGGACTGATATATCTCATTTTCCATACCAATCATCGGAAACATAATACAAAATTTTCTGCCAAATTTTGAAGCTCTATGTCAAATAATGTGGGCTGTATCGTGACTTCAACAGACAGACGAACATCGATAAATCGACCTAAGATTTTATGCTTATTATGAATATATGCACTATACTGGGTCTACGACGAATATTTAGGGATTTTATAAACGGAATGACAACGTTTATATACCCTATTTTTCAAGGTGGAGGGAGGGACGTTAAACTCATAGGATTACTAAAAAGCCATCGGTTGAGTAGATAATTCGGGGAGATATAAAAGTTCGACTTAAAAAAGAGAGATACAAGTGATATTGTTTAGAAGGAAATTCAATTTACATTCTTCCGAAAGAGCCTTCTGCCTAGAAAGAAATTTAAAGGGTCTTCTGTTAATGCAGGATATAGATAATCTTTTCGCATATAGAAGATCTGGAAAGCATCTATTTTATATAGAAGACCTTTAAAGAGTCCTCTGTCTGTAAAGGCCTTTAAAGGGTCTTCTGCCTATAGAAGACCTTTAAAGGGTCTTCTGTCCATAGAAGACCTTTAAAGGGTCTTCTGTCCATAGAAGACCTTTAAAGGGTCTTCTGCCTGTAGAAGACCTTTAAAGGGTCTTCTGCCTATAGAAGACCTTTAAAGGGTCTTCTGCCTATAGAAGACCTTTAAAGAGTCTTCTGCCTGTAGAAGACCTTTAAAGGGTCTTCTGCCTGTAGAAGACCTTTAAAGGGTCTTCTGCCTGCAGAAGACCTTTAAAGGGTCTTCTGCCTGCAGAAGACCTTTAAAGGGTCTTCTGCCTGCAGAAGACCTTTAAAGGGTCTTCTGCCTGTATAAGACCTTTAAAGGGTCTTCTGCCTGCAGAAGACCTTTAAAGGGTCTTCTGCCTGTAGAAGACCTTTAAAGGGTCTTCTGCCTGCAGAAGACCTTTAAAGGGTCTTCTGCCTGTAGAAGACCTTTAAAGGGTCTTCTGCCTGTAGAAGACCTTTTGTACAAAATACTTTGTACATACTTTTGAGTGAGATTGAGGCGCTGGGAAAATCCAACAATTAAAAATAAATATTTCCAAATTATCAGTTTCCCAGCGGTCATAAAATATCACATGTGTAGAATTAAGTGATCTTGTGCGCTGTCGCATACGATAATGTGTAAGATAATAAAGGTCATGACCCACACACACAGTATCGATGCGTACAGTGGATAGCCAAGACCACTTGAATGAAGGGACAAGCACCCATGCAATGTTTCTTTTAAATCTAATAATAGATAAGAACAATTGTGTGGCTGCGACTAGGTTAAGTTAGATTAGTTTCAGTAGTACGTAAGGAACATATTTTAAAAATAAAATTAGAATTGAACCAACAGCCATACGATACGGTCGTGTTTTCTCTTCTCCCGCTTACACCTTTAAAGGGTCTTCTGCCTGTAGAAGACCTTTAAAGGGTCTTCTGCCTATAGAAGACCTTTAAAGGGTCTTCTGCCTATAGAAGACCTTTAAAGGGTCTTCTGCCTATAGAAGACCTTTAAAGGGTCTTCTGCCTATAGAAGACCTTTAAAGGGTCTTCTGCCTATAGAAGACCTTTAAAGGGTCTTCTGCCTATAGAAGACCTTTAAAGGGTATTTTGCCTATAGAAGACCTTTAAAGGGTCTTCTGCCTATAGAAGACCTTTAAAGGGTCTTCTGCCTATAGAAGACCTTTAAAGGGTCTTCTGCCTATAGAAGACCTTTAAAGGGTCTTCTGCCTATAGAAGACCTTTAAAGGGTCTTCTGCCTATAGAAGACCTTTAAAGGGTCTTCTGCCTATAGAAGACCTTTAAAGGGTCTTCTGCCTTTAGAAGACCTTTAAAGGGTATTTTGCCTATAGAAGACCTTTAAAGGGTCTTCTGCCTATAGAAGACCTTTATAGGGTCTTCTGTCCATAGAAGACCTTTATAGGATCTTCTGTCCGTAGAAGACCTTTAAAGGGTCTTCTGTCCATAGAAGTACTTTAAAGAGTCTTCTGTCCATAGAAGATCTTTAAAGGGTCTATAGAAGATGTGGAAATATATTTTGCCTATAGAAGATTTTAAAAGGTCTTCTTTAAAAAGTCTTCTGTCTATAGAAGACCTTTAGAGGTTTTTCTATCTATAGACTACCTTTAAAGCGTCTTTTTTCTATAGAAAACATCTAAGGGGTATTTTCTCTACTGAAGCCCTTTAAATGGCCTTCTCTATACAGAAGAATTTTAAATAACCCTTAAAACGGTCTTCTGTCCAAATAAGACTTTTTACTTTTTATTTTTTTTTACTTTTTATAGAAGATGTTTTAAGGGTCATACATGTATAGGGGTCCTTTAAAGCATCTTCTGTCTTTAGAAGTGTTTTAAAGATTGTTTTTCTCTTAAGAATACCTTCGAAGCGTATTTTGTCTACAGACGACCTTTTAAGGATCTCCGGTCTACAGTGGGCCTATAAAGGCTCTTCTGTCTATTGAAGACCATAAATAGGTCTTCTGTCCATAGAATATCCTGTAAGGTCCTTCTTCTTCTTATAGAAGGGTCAATAAAGGGTCTTCTGTCACTAGAAATATTTGGGAGGATTTTTATACCCTTCACCATACTATGGAGGGTAAATTAACTTTGTCATTCCGTTTGTAACTTGCCGAAATACTCATGTCAGACCTTGATCATCGTAAAATTCTAAGTCAATTAAGCGATGTCCATCTGTATGTCTGTCTGTCTATTGTAATCACGCTATCTTTCGAACGAATTAAGGTGGGAGGCTAAAACTTTGTACACCTGAGTATTTTGCCAGTAGACATTTTAAGGTCCACGTCATATAGCCTCCATCTACCTCCCAATATTCGGTATTTTGATGATGTTAGCGACATTATTCGTCTGGTCTGCGTCTTCATATAGCCCTCGTATAAAGCTCATCATTTAAACGGTATTTTTCGGAATTCGTTGAAATTTTTCAAGTTCCTTCCAAATGGTGGAGGGTATTTAAAGTTCGGCCTATCGAACTTAGCTATTTTTTCACTTGTTTGTCCTAAGTATACCTTTGAAGCGTACTTTGTCTACAGACGACCTTTTAAGGGCCTATAGTGGCCAAAAAAAGATATTTTAAAGACTTTCTGTCTATTGAAGGTCTTTAAAGGTTCTATATAAATAGCATTTTTTATTGTATAAATTTATGTATGTCTATCGTATCTCAGAACGCAAAAAAAAGGTTACGACGAAATATAACCGGTCTAATCAGCGTCGATACAGTAACTTGTCTTAGTAATTTTCAAGATTATTCAGGACCTGCTCCTAATTAATCTAATTGAAGGATGGTGGTTGAGTAAACTCTGAACGATTAGCAGTCTATAGAATACAGTGGATTCATTGATGTTTGAATTGATTTTTTTAATTTTTTTTTACATTTCCGGAAACCGATTTCTATTTTCCCAATATATTTACCTTTAAAATCCTGTATCAATAACCGATTCTAACCATAATTATTGGCATTGCAGCAGATTACTTTAAAAGGTGTTCCGACAAACTATAGATATTCCAGTTGTTTTCCCACTCTCTTTTACATTTATTTTCACCTCCATTTCTTTTGCTTGAGCGTTTACTGTAATCCCGTTTGAAACAGACAGCATCAAAATCTTGTTTTCCCATTTGTCTACGACCAGAGGTCAAGAATGTTCATTCATTTTAACACATTGGTGTGAAAAAATGCCCTCTTCAATTTTTTTTCTTATCTTTCACTTTCCGACCACAGAGTATAAAAGCAAGATTTGATTCAATTTCAAACGCAGTAGTCAAACAGACAATTCACAACACTTTGAATAGTTTACAAAGAAGAAAGTATTGGAAACAAAAAAAATCGGTACGGATTTGGATTTAGAGAAGCCCTTCTAAAAAATATATATATTACAAGGAGTACAGTACAGTTACAAAGCACAGCAGCAAAGATGAAAATCAATGTAAGTATAAGATGCAGTTCCAAATATATGAGAAAGAAAGGAAGCAAATATAAAAGAGCTTTTAGCAATTTGAAAAAAAAACTAACTAAGTAAAGGGCTGTAAATAGAAGGAGAGCTGCATTTTTTCCATTTCTACGATCCTTAGCCCGCGATAGACGTTAAAATCTAATATTTACAAGGCGGCAACTATTATAAACAAGGGCCTATGTTTTAAAAATTGGACTATTTTGGCAACTTCAAAGGTTCTACTCTCGCTTAAAATACCAAAAATTAATATATCACCACTTGAACAAGGACTTATGCTTATCCGGACCTTTGGGGTGGATACTGTCATTTCCGTCCATCTGGCTGGCTACTTAATTTGGAGTTTTTGCATTGCAGTCGTCCGTTTCTTCCGCCCTGTCTGCTACAGCTTGGGTGGTTGGTGCTTTGATGGACCGGTTCGATTTCATCCTTTCGTAGGCACTTAAAGTATCTATATAGTTGCCAGGACTTCGAAATCAGAACTTCGTCAAGTGTGACCGACCACCTGGGAACGAGAGGATTCCATCTCGCGAATTTCTGAAGTTTTTTGGTTCAACTTAATCTACCTAAAGTTGTCTCCGAGATCTCGATATATCTCTTTCCTGCGATTAAATTGCAGTAGTTAAAGGTTTTACTGTTTTTTTGACATTTGAGTTTGATGTGTGGGAACTTACTTCGCCTCACCAATAAAAGCGTACTACTTCGAGGAAAAGGGATATTTGGCATTTACCAATGTATCTATTTCAAAAGGGGCTACGCTTTGAACTCCCTCACCTGTGTGCTTTCTAAAGAAACAGAAATCCGCCAAGGCATCGTTCACTGTTAAGGGGTCTCCTGTTAATATGAAGAGGCGCCACTCTTTTGCCTCGTTGGATATCATTGGACCTAGATCTTTGATACCTCCTCGATATATGGATACCCCCCCAAAACCCCTGACTGTCTGCATAGAGCCTTGAAATTTGGCTAGAAAAGGTTTTATTATGTCTAGGATGACTAGTATTGAAAATGGGACCTTGGGGTTCTCACTTGTTTTGTACATTTTACATTAAAAAGTAGATTTTTTGATTTCAAAGTGCATTTCCGGCTACGTTGCTTCCTAATTTTCAATATTTTGAATATTTTAGCGACCATTTTAAAACACATCAGTTGTAATCTGATATTTTTATTTGGTAGTAAGTAAAAACGCAAATAACACGTTATATAGGGGCTATACGAAGACGAGGACCTTCATACGCAATTTTTGTTATAGGCTCTAATATCCATTTGGACCTGCAAATACGAAAGTTGAAAAAATTATGGTGGGTTATGTCGCTAAAATTATCAAGTAACTGAACATAGGAAGGTACCGTAATATGGGGGCTATGCAAAGACGAGGATCTGCATACACAATATAGGTTGTAGTACCCATTAGAACCCTTAAATACGAAATGTAAAACAATTCTGTTGAATAATGTCGCTAATAAATCGAAATTTCGAAAAAAGGGAGGTACCATGATATGTGGAGTATACGGAGATCCACGTCTTCGTATACTCAACATATACTGCATACGCAAATTTTCGTCATGGGCACTTTAAATACGAAATTTGAAACAATTCCGTTCTATAAGGTCTCTAATACCATAAAATACAGAATATCGGCAGGAACAGTTATTTAGGTGCTATACGAAGGCGTGAACCTGCATAAGTAAAATACTCATGTCAGACCCAACAGTAAGACTGACTGTTGTTCGAGGAGTTACAAACGGAATGAGGAGGTTATATACCACCTCCCCCTAATGATAAATCTCGGTATTTTCAAGTCCCAAGTTAGGTTTCTTCATTAATAGGGCTTAAATTTGTTATTTTGGGATCATAATTGGCAGAAAACTGTTTGGTAAAAATATCAATATTTACATCAATCACATAAAGATATTCTGAAATTTTCGGGCTTTGGAGGTCAAACGATTTGCCCAAGTAGTAGAGGGTTTAAAAATTATTAACATTTCCTTTGGGCAGTTATGAAAGAGCTGCACCAATATTAAACGTGGAGTTTTTCGGGCCATAACTTTTAAAATATGGTGTCTAAGTTGAAAACTTGGAAATATATTCAACGATGTTTACAAGTAACGTTCTTATTCTATGTGAGCCCAAAAAGTCCATTTTTCAGAGAGAGAGAGAGAGAGAAAGAGAGGGAGGGAAAGAGAGACTGAGAAATTGTAGTTTGAATTTCTAAATTATCGAAAATTGTATTATCCACTAGGTTTCAAAATTAATTTTTTAAAAATATAATGTTGATATAAAAATTGAATTCTCAGCAAAAATTTACCAACTTAATAAAGTCAATATGGCCTCCACTTAATGGAAGAGATTATAAACTGCATACATGCTATAAGAGTTATTCCTCGGCAATATCAAAATTCTGCATCACATGAATCATTTTTTTACATTATCAAGGACTTGTTGCACTTTCGTACTACTAAAGTTTCATTTGCACTAGGCAATATGAGAGCACGTCCTCCCAAGTGATATTCTGAGGAATATATAACCTTCATTATATTTAAAAACTGACAAATTATCTAGTACGAAATGTAAAAGATGTTTTACATTTCTTCATCTCACATCTTCATTTCTCAGTTGGAGAATTCCACCTCATGTCGAAGAGATTAAAAATTAATATCCCAATGACCGTGTTTGTTTCTTAAGTCTTTTGTTTATACACAAATTTTCTTTCGTTTTGCATCCAAAATAAAAATTAAATTGTTACAAAAAAACATCGTCTTTTCTTCTTCTTCGTCCACATTGGACCACTTCTTCTAAAAAAATGTTTTTATAAAAGTATTAAATCAATTAAATGTTCATATTTCTTGCAGTGTCTCGTTATTCTCCTCTTCACATTGATGTGTGCCATCATCTTCGATGTTACTACCGCATCACCCCTCTACGATTATGACAATCAATCGCAAGAAGATTTTGTTGATCGAGCCTCAAATGACTATCCGAACTATGAGCGGCATGCACCGTTGCATTACAACGAAGACGAAGAGTCGCATCACAAACGTCTGTTTGTACCGAATTTATTCGGTTAATAAGACACATGCAGTAATCGGACTTAAAGGGTCACTTTAAGTTTAAGTAATAGTTAAGGATAATTGTATATAAATTAATAATAAATAAGGAAAATAAATTAAATATTATTATTTTATAAAAAAATTAAGCAATTTTTTTTCTCAATAATCAATAGTTTTTTTTAAAAAGATGTGATTTTCCATATATGCTGTTTTTAAACAACTCTAGAAAAGAATATGCCTGACAAAACCTGACAAAAACTAACTGCTGATGATTTGTGGCTCTTTTCGAAACCATAGTGAAACCAATTTTCTCCACTAATAAATAAACGTTGTTTTCATAAAAATAACAATAATGGGGTCAAGTCTGACAATTTTACAACAACAAAATAACTGTGTTGCAATGCCAAAAGTGTTCTTTTTGAAAATAAAAAATTTTTAATCGGTTAGGGATTTCAAAAAAATAAGAATAGTTTTCCGATATTCAATTTTTATTTATATCCGACCGCATTTATGAGATGGTAGCATATAGACCTTTTTTCAAACGACTGGCTGTAAATTATTTCTTTTGGGTTTCTTTGGATAAAAAATGGGTATGAATGTTTGAAGTTGTTGCTAATGTTTTGGAATGTTTAATAACAGGTCTTTTGCAGTTTTTGACAATAAAATTTTTACAAAAACAATTTGGCTATTGGAAATACAATTCTGAAAATTTCTAAAATATCTGAAATACAACTATTTTCCCTCTAAAAATCCTCTAATAATTACATTTTAATAAAATTTCTTTATTTACAGGTTAAAAATTTGTTCCACATATTTTTGTTGATGGTGATGGCATTTTCCGCTCTTCAAGTTGTCTCAGCAAAATCCGTAAACGATATTGACAGTTCTAATTCTAACAGAAGACCAGCATCGGATCGCACATTGGAATTTCAAAAATATCAGGATAAGAATCAACCTCCAAAACTTTTTGTACCAAATATGTGGGGTTGAAATGTTTGACACCACATTTTTCTTTTAAATTTTCAAATAATTTAATTTATTTATTGTAATTATTAAAATAAAATAAAATTTTACTCTTTAAAGATACTTCAAAAAAAAAAAAAAAAAGTGTTTAATGCATTCATTGCCTTTTCAAAAAGAGATATTTTTAAAGTGTTTCTTTATTTCATATTGTGGTAAGGGTATTATATATTTGTGCATTTCGAGAAGGAGCATAGAATCACTTTCTGAGTCAATTTATGCATGTTAGTCCATCCGTACGTCTTTCCGTGTGTTTTTGTGATTTTCCGATTGAGATGGAATTTTTCAAACGATATTTTTTGGCCCAAGGACGAAGCTCATTGAAATTGATGAGAATCAGTCCATATTTAGATATGGATCCCATTTATATATCTTCAACGGATTTCGAGTCAATTGTGCACAAAATAGGCAATATCAGTCCAAATGACCTGAAGTTTTGCCCATCCGGCCGAATTCAGTCTATATCGCATCAGATATAGCTATAGATCCTATATATATGTTTCATCCGATTTGGGGTTTTAGTTCCCCCACATGAGTAATTTGCATTCCAAAAATTATATTTGGTACCATAAAATTTATAGAGCTCAAAAAATCTCTGTCAATTTTTATCGAGATCGGATCAGATTATCTTTATCCGATATTAAGTTTATTGTGCATCAAATGGCGATTCCAACTGAATTCATCCTAGAAACAAGTATTTCAAATTTGGTGAAAATTGGCTCAGATATAACTATAGATCCATGTATATGGGTTTATCCGATGTGGTGTTAAAGTCCCTCACACGCGTAATATGCACTGCACAACAATAATCTTTGCTACTAGATATCAGAAACAGCTCAGACTGAATTCATCCAAGAAACATGTACTTAAAATTGGTTTAAAATCGGTCCAGATATAGCTGTAGCTCCCGTATATATGTTTCATCCGATTTCAGGCTTATGTGCACCTAATAATATCAGTCCAAATGGACTTAATTTTGGCAATTCCGGCTGAATTCATCCTACAAATATGTACTTAAAATTTTGTGAAAATCGGTTCAGATACAGCTATATCGTATCAAATATATATATATATATCTTTTGCCGATTTTTTGTGCACCACAAGGCTAATATTAGCTCAAATGGAATTTTGACACTTCCGATGGAATTCAGCCAAAAAGCAAGTGCTTTTTGGCGAAAATCGGTTCAGGTATAGCTTTATCCCATATATTCACTTCACAACGAAATTTGATACCAGGCATCTGATACTGCTCGAAAATACTTTTGCCAAATCTTATCGAGATCAGTTCAGATTTTTAGCTAAGATATACCTCGTCATCCGATTTTACGGATTTTGCTCACCATATATGTAATATAAGCCCAAATTGCATAGATTTTTTATACCCTCCACCATAATAGGGAGGGTAAATTAACATTGTCATTCCGTTTGTAACTCCTCTAAACACTCATGTAAGGCCCAACAAAGTATATATATTCCTGCTCAGCGTAAAATTCTATGTCGATGTAGCGATGTCCGTCTGTCTATTGTAATCACGCTATCTTTCGAACGAATCAAGACATAAGGCCAGTAGGTAGGTTTATTTGGGCCATGTTTTCATATAGTCCCCATGTAACGGTACCTACCGATATTCGGTCTTTTTATGATTTTAGCGTCATTGTTCACTGAAATTGTTCCACATTTGGTATTTGAAGTTCGTAATGGACAGAAAATTGGCTTTGCAGATCCTCGTCTTCGTATAGCCCCCAAATAACGGTACCTCCCGACATTCGGCATTTAGATGATTTTACATTATTCACCGGAATTGTTTCAAATTTCGTTTTTGAAGTTCGTAATGGATACTACAGCCTAAGACAGAAAATATACTGTGCAGGTTCACGTGTTCGTATAGCCCCCATATAACGGTACCTCTCTATATTCGGTATTTTGATGAATTTAGCGACATTATTCACCGGAATTATTTCAAATTGGATATTTGAAGTCCCTAAGAGATACTACAGCCTAAGACAGAAAGTTTTCTATGCAGGTCCAGGTCTTCGTATAGCCCCCATGTAACGGTACCTCTCTATATTCTGTTTTTTTTGATGATTTTAGGTACTATACTCACCAAAATTGTTTGAGATGATTTATTTGAAGTTCATAATTGATTCTACAGCCTGTGACAGAAAATTTTCTATTCAGGTCCAGGTCTTTGTATAGCTCCGATATAACGGTACCTCTCTACATTCGGTATTTCGATGAATTTAGCGACATTATTCACCGGAATTATTTCAAATTTGATATTTGAAGTCCCTAAGGGATACTACAGCCTAAGACAGAAAGTTTTCTATGCAGGTCCAGGTCTTTGTATAGCTCCGGCATAACGGTACCTCCCTATATACGGTATTTTGATGATTTTAGCTATATTATTTAACGTTTATTTCAATTTTCGAATTTGAATATAGTAATGGCTTATGAAAAGAAAGCCTCCAAACAAAGAAATTGCGCCTCCCCCAATTATCGATTGCGTACCTTTTTTTGTGTCAAGGAGTATAAATTGTAACAAAAAAAAAAAAGTTTTTTAACTTTCAATGGGTAACTGATCAAAGTGGGTTGATGTTACTCATTTTTGTTACCAAACATCCACTGAATAACGAAAATAACAAATTTCCAAACTTAATAATCACACATTACTTTGCTGTGCATGTACCGTGGTCATGTACAAGTCTGTCAAGTGCACTTAAACTTAAACATACACTAGAGCACTTTTAAATTCACACACATATAAAAATAACTTGCATCAGAGATCCCCTTTAATAACACTGATCTACTTCCATGTTGGTGGCGTGGAGCTGCTGTTACATTTTCATTTCGTCTAAATATAGCATTTCTCCTTAAGTTGTTTTTCCAACATTTGCAAAATTAGCCAATTCGTGGATTCGATTCGATTGTCTTATTTTTTGGAATATTCCATTTCGAAAAAACGCACATTATCTTCACTGCCAATTGACGACAACGGACCTCGCTTCGCATCGGTCTGCTGCTCAGCCAAGCAAGCATTCAGTCAAATATTCGCCACTCTGTCTAACCGGGTGTTTATGGATTTCTTTTTGTGTTTAAATAATTTACCATAACATTGTTAATTGTATAAAAATGTTAATTGTATCGAAATTTTAATTCACGAAGCTCTTTTTTCGTATTCTTTACTTTCTAATAAGAAAGGTAAATATTTTGTAGCTTTCTTAGTTAAGTGTAAGTGATCATTGAATAATATGTTCTGTTCTGAGAGCGATGCATTTTTTGTGTAGTGCCTGAAAGTATGCTGTGATTTTGTGTTTAAATTTGTATGGGAAATATGAATTTGTTCTACGATCTACACTGTTCTACAAAGTTTTTAATATAATGAGCTAAAAAACGTACCCAGGCAGAATTTAACTGATAATATAAATTTTTCCCTATCCGTAAAATGAAAAATAATAAAAGTTTTAAAATAATAAATTTTTACTCATTTAAAGTAAGGTGTTGTGCCTTCTCTGAAAACCTATAGGGCTTCAGGACTTCTATACACAATGATCTCTTGAAGTTCTTCTATTAAGGACTTATTGAGGAACTTATATCTTCTCTTAAATCTTATAAGTTTTTATGCCTCAAGAGGATCTAAGGAAGATCTATTTTCGGTAGAAGACTTGTTGAATATCTTCTACCAATAATAGACCTATGGTGGTCTTCTGTACAAAGAAGTCCTATTCCATCCATATTATCTAAAAAAATTGTCGAAGGTTTCATATATGTACGGGACCTGGAAAATGTTTCTACCCAGAGAAGATCTAACGATTTTCTACATATGGAATGACAATTGTTGGATTTATATTTCTAGAGAACCCATAAAAGGTAACAGCTCCAAAAGAATTCATGTGTTTAAACGCAGGAAAACATTTCATTCAAATTAAAAATCCATTATAACCAGAATCGGAGCAAAAATTTAGGTTAACATTTTATTTTATAGTGTATAACAGTTTTCTTGCAGGCTTGGATATTATATTTTGGTCCGAGAAAATGTTATTACTAAATTCAAAAGATAATTGAGAAAAAAAATAGCAAAAATTCGAAAATGATATCATGTATAACAGTTTAAATTATGTTTATAGGCAGTATAACAGTTGTGAAATACTCATAGGAGTTAAAAAATGTTCTAAGCATGACACTAATAAATTAAAATAATTGTTTTTATATTTAAACTGTTATACATACTGATATACAGACTGTTATACAAGCATATGAAAATTAAACAATTTGATTAAAAGCCACAAAAATGATATTCGTGTTTAAATTAGATAGATGTAGAATTCGAACCGTCCTTAGAGTGTTATACTATTATATAATGCGTGCGAAATCGTGTTTAACAACCAATATAACAGTTATTAAATACGTGCAGTAGCCTTAAAGATATATAAGCTTATAAATAGCTAAGTTGATTTAAATTCTATTTAATAAACAATATAACAGTTGAAAAAACAATAAAATAAATATATTACAATAAATTTTCGTATGTTTAAACTGTTATAATACTACAATACAAAACATGACGCTAATAAATGAAAATAATTTTTATTATATTTAAACTGTTATACGTACTCTTATACAAGCATACAAAAAATCAAGCAATTTTATTAAAGGCCAAAAAATCCTATTTATATTGAAAATGGGTAGCGGTACTGCACATATAAAATTTAAACTCTCCTAAAATTTGGCGTAGAACTTTAAAATTTGGCAGAACGATTTCTTTTGTGTCTAGGATGATTGTCCTCCATATATCGGTACCTCCCGATATTTGGTGTTTTGATAATCGCAGTAACATTTATCCACGAAATTGTTTTAAGTTTGGGGTATTTAAGAACATTTGGTAGATGACAATCCTTAAAGTATAAAATTGTCTATGCCTTACACAATTTCCCTCAGTGTACTAACCTAATTCAATTAATCGCGTCTAAGGCCATTAACGTAAAATTTATTTGGTAACATCTCGTTCATGGCCGACTAACGGTAAAAGTGCAACCAACCAAACAAACAAACCACAACACACACCATAGCTGTTTGAAAAATGAAACACAATTACTTTGCAATCAGCCTAGCCAGGTCATATATCAACGCCTATTTTAATTGTTAGAACTTGTGAAGCTAATAATTTCGATTTAAAAACAGATTAACATTTCAAACACCTTCGGCAAAAAAAAAATTAAAAAAGCAATTGCGTCGAATTTGCTCGAATTGTGAATAATAATAGGAATTAATTGAGATGTCACCAGAAAGTAATTGAAATATAAGTCATGTTATTTGGTATTTTATATCAGAGGATGAGCCCTTTTTCTACGGGAAGGGAAGGATATTCGTATTTGTAAGCATATACATTTTCACATCTCGATAGCGATATTTCACATTAAACAGAATATGAGTACGTGAAACTGGTATACGAGGACGATATATGCCGTGAGTTATTCCCAATGTTTTTTTTTTTTTTTTTTTCAAAAGTGTTAAATCGCAATGTACTCATCGAAACTTCTACAATGATCTTCTGGGCTTTTGGTACAACCATTTTTTATACCCTCCACCATATACCGAGTTCGTCACTCCGTTTGTAACTCATCGAAATAATAATTTTAGAAAGATCAGCGTAAAATTCTGAGACGATTTCGCCCTGTCCGTCTGTCTGTTGTGATCGCGCTAAAGTCAAAACGAATAAAAATAGGAGGTTAAAACTTCGCACAGATCAGTCTTTTGTCTGCAGGCAGGTTAGGTTCAAAGATGGGCTATATCGGTCCACGATATCTTATAGTCCCCATATAACGGTATCCGGTATTTTGATGATTGTTGGCGAATTTTTCAATGAAATTGTCTGAAAATCCACAAAAGGAACTCCTTTTGAGTACTTTACCCCCTGGAAGATTAATGTCCTTATAGGTTCACGATATCGTATATTCACCATATAACGATACCTCCCTCTATTCGGTATTTTGATGATTTTAGATACATTTTGTAATAGAGCTGTCTAAGAATCCACAATAGAAGTTCTTTCTAAGCACTTTGTCCCCTGGAAGAGAAATATCTATATAGGTCCACAATGTCGTATAGCCCACATACAACGGTACCGCCCCCCACCCCTTTGATATTTTGACGATCTTTGGGACATTATTCACCGGAGTTGTTTCAAAATTTCGTATATATACAGCCAATGCCAGAAAATTGTCGATGCAGGCCCGCCTACTTATACGCTCCATACAGCAGTATAATATTTGCCGGAATTCAAATTTCGTATTTAGCTAGGAACTATAATCTGTTACAGAAAATTGCCTATGCAGGTTTAGGTCTTAGAATAGACCCAATATATATTCGTTATTTTAACGATTTTAGGTACAATATTCACCGAAATTGTTTGAAATTTCGTATTTGAAGTTCCTAATAGGTACTTCAGCCTGTGACAGAAAATTGATCATGCCGATCTAGGTCTAGGTACCGATATAACGGTATCTCCCTATATTCGGTATTATTCACCGGATTATTTTCAAGTTTCATATGAATATTCTAATGGCTTATGGCAAAAGTTGCCTATGCAGAGCCACATCTTCGTATAAACCCCTACTAGACGGCTATATTCGGTACTTTTTACGATTTTAAAAGAATTTTTAACGGATTTTAGTTTTAGTCGTTCAGCCCGGCACAACTTACTGCTTTAATATGGGTTTTTTCTTTTTTTTTTCTTCGAATATCTCATTCGATTCTTCAAAAGTTGAACATTTTGTTGGGGGGATAGAAGAAGAAATGGAAATTGGCAGAGTGAACTATACGAATCAGGAATACCGTACAATTCGAACGAGGATTGCTTTTGGTACTTTTTCGATCGCCCTCATATGTGAGATGTTTGGCCAGATACTTGGATTTTTTAAAATTTTTAGAGCTGCTGAAATTGTAGTTTTCAAAAAATACTCGTGGAAAACTTCCCGATTATAAATAAGTTCTTTATACCCTACACCACATAGTGGTAAGGGTATTATGTCTTTGTGCATTTGTTTGTAACATGGAGAAGGAAACGAGATAGACCCATAGTTACTTTTGAGAACCTTCATAGAATCACTTTCTGAGTCGATTTATGCATGTCAGTCCGTCTGTCCGTCCGTCCGTCTGTCCATGTATTCTTGTGAACAAAATGCAGGTCGCATTTATTATCCGATTGAGATGAAATTTTCCAAACAATATTTTTTTGGCCCAAGGACGAACCCTATTGAAATTGGTGAGAATCGGTTCAGATTTTGATATAGCTCCCATATATATCTTCATCCGATTTCGGGTTAAATGTGCACCAAATGTCCACTATCAGCCCAAATTACCTGAATTTTGGCACACCCAACCGAGTTC
Organism: Musca domestica; assembly: GCF_030504385.1. NCBI lineage: Eukaryota > Metazoa > Arthropoda > Insecta > Diptera > Muscidae > Musca > Musca domestica. Next base: position 20,982,922 of record NW_026712409.1, on the reverse strand, counting down.
GGCCTAGAAGTAAGTATATAAAATTTGGAGAAAATCGGTTCAGATATAGCTATAGCTCCCATATATATCTTTCATCCGATTTGATCTTTAAGTCCCTCACATTCCTACCATGCTCTCCACAACCGTGATATTTGGTACCAGGTATTAGATGGAGCACAGAAATAGCTGTTTTAAATTTTATCGAAATCGCTTCAGATTTGGATATAGCTTCCATATATATCTTCATCCGATTTCGGGTTAATTGGCCACCAAATGGCCAATATCAACCCAAATGGCCCGAATTTTGGCACATGTGACCAAGATTAGCCTTAAAGCAAATACAACAAATTTGGAGAAAATCGGTTAAGAAACAGCTATAGCTCCCATATATATGTTTTATCCGATTTGGTGTTTAAGCCTCTCACATTCGTAATATGCACTCCACAAGAATGATATTTGGTACCAGATAAAAGATACAGCCCAGAAATAGCTGTTTTAAATTTTACCGAAATCGGTTCAGATTTGGATATAGCTCCCATATATATCTTCATCCGATTTCGGGTGATTGACCACCAAATGGCCGTAATAGCAAATCCGACCGAAACCAGCTTAGAAGCAAGTACACCAATTTTAGTAAAAATCGGTTCAGATATAGCTATAGCTCCCATATATATCATCATTCGATTTCGTGTTAATTGTGCATCAAATGGCCAATATCAGCCCAAATGGCATGAATTTTCGTACATAAGACCGAATTCAGTCTAGAAGCTAATACGTCAAATTTGGAGAAACCCGGTTCAGAGATAGCTATAGTTCGTAAAATGCACGATAGAATTAGATAGATTTTGATTTTGTACCAAATATCTCATAGAGATCTGAAATGCCCTGCATAAACCTTTTTACTAGAGCTCTACTAAATATGCATAGTGGTGTAGGGTATCATATAGTCGGCCCCGTCCGACTTTTGAGCTTTCCTTACTGGTTTTTTATAATTTTATAGATTTTGTATATTTTATGTTTTATATTTTTTAACTATGTCCTCCTGAAGGAAAATTAGGGATTTTTTAGGAATATTTTTTTAAAGTGCCTCTTAATCACAACTGGAGAATTTTTTATTTTTTAGAAGTCTTGTTGGACAAATTTTTGGAATTTTTATGAAAAACTTTTGAATAACTTTTGGCCAAAAAGTACGGATATTTTAAGAACATAAAAAATTGTCCCCTAACAAGAAATAAAAACCGTAGATTTTTAGAAGGACCATGGACCCAATCCGGGAACTATTTTTTGCAAAATCTTAATTTATATTTCAAAATTTTTAAAGATGATTAAAACAAAAATCCCTTTATGAAGTACTTCTTGAACAATAATAGTGGATTTTTTAGAAACTCAAAAAAAATTGAGATGCTAATTTTGAGGGACCTCTCATTATCCCACAAATGGTTGGCTTTTAAGAATATTTTTATGATTTATTAAGAATGGATTTTTGAAGGACCAAGTTTCATGAATTGAGGATTTTTAAGCAACAGGCCTTCGAACAATTATCACGGATTTTTTTTTAAAAATAATTTTTAAGAATAGATTATGAAGGACCAACAAGGAAATTATCTTCGATTTTTAAAAAATATTTTCCCAAGTATCATTAGAGCAATAATTGTGGATTTTTAAGAATATTTTTCGAATTTCGAACTACCCTTTTAAATCGTGGGAATTAAAAAAAAAATATTTTTAAGACTTTCTGAATTTGGTTTTCTCCTAAGAAAAGAAATTATTTGTCCAGCAGTTCGAAAACAAACAAAATGATAGTGTTTATTTGCCAAAGGGGTCAGCTTAAAATGTGCATGTTCGGTTGGCCACCAGAACTCAAGCACCAGCCATAGTGATTGTTTGGGCCGCCATAACAGCCGATGGTCGCTCTCCGCTCGTATTAATCCATCGTGGCATCAGAATAAATGCCGAATATTATCGCAAAATTATTCTGGAGAGTACCTTGGGCACGCAAACATTTTGGCCGCAGACCTTGGACATTCCAACAGGACTCAGCACCATCGCACTCAGCACGCACCACCCAAGAATGGTTACAAAATGAGGTTCCAAAATCCAAATACAAAGGCTCCGAAATCTCCAGATACCAATCCGTTGGACTATTTCTTCTTGAGTATTTTGGGAAGCAAGGTTGGCACTAAAAAATACCACAGTGTCGATCACCTCATGCATGCGCTTCGCCGGGAATGGGCCAAAATACCGCAGAGCAACATTCGGGCAGCGTGTGATGGTTTCATGTGCATTTGAAAAAAATTTAATAACTTCTTGAACAAAATGTGCGAATATTTAAAGAACTTTAAAAGAAATCCTTCACTAACAACAGGATTTTCTGTCCAACCACAAAAGTCATGCGACTTTTAAGAATATTTTTATGATTTTTTAAGAATGGATTTTTTAAGGACTGAGTGTAATGGATTTTTAGGAATATTGTTCCAGAGGTCCTCGAGTAGTGTATATATGTTTTCATTGGCCTTAAAACAATTATGACGGATTTTTTTTTAAGGAATTAATCTTCGATTATTAACAAATATTTTCCCAACTACCATTAGAGCAATAATTGTGGATTTTTAAGCTTATTTTTCCCATATTTTAAGAAGTATTATTTATACCCTCCTCCATATGGCTAGAGAGGCTATAAAAACATTTGATACGGCTAAAACGTGCCTCATCGTCTCTTTGGATTCAATCTGTTTCAGGACATTTGGAGTCGATCTAGCTATGTCCGTCTGCCTAAAGGGCTGGTGCGAACGATATTCTTTTCGAATCGTTCCAAACTTGGTGCATCGTAATACTATTATCAAACTTAAATCGTGTTCAGAGATGGGCAATGTCGCTCCACCCATTATGGTATCTCCCCCCACAAGAGGTCGAAATTTTCAAAAAAAAAAAAACATTTTACTTTACAGAAAGAGAAAGGATTATCGGATTTTGCTCTAACTTTGCAAATCCTAATACTTGCATCAGTGCTAGATCAGGTGCGAAAATGCCCAATAACCACTCTGTACGATATCTTCCCCACAGAGGGTTAACATTTTGAATATTTATAACTCCTAAAAAATATGAAAAAAGGGTCCGAATGTCTTCAAATAACACAGCACAATATTTTTATTAAGCAAGGTCTGGTGTGAAGATGCAATATATCGGTCCACTCCTTCTGGTACCTCTCGCCACAGAGGGTCACATGTTTGAACATCCATGAAGCTCATTAAACGCGAAATTAACATCCGATTCTGTTCAGACTTGGTACATCGCAATATTTTTATCAACACAAGATCTGTTATAAAGATGGTAGAGATCGGACCATTCCTTCTGGTACCTCTCCCACAAAGAGTCAAAGTTTTGAATAATCAAAACGATTATAAAATCCGAAATACGAATCTGATTCCTTCATATTTCTACTAACACAAGATCTACTGTGAATATGTGTCTACTCCTTCTGGTACCCTCCCCACAAAGGGTGAAAATTGTGAATACCCGTGAAGCTCATAAAATGCGAAATTAATATTAGATTCCATTCAAACTTGACACATCTCAATATTTCCATCAACACAAAAACGATTATAAAGATGGTAGAGATCGGATGTAGAGGTTCTCGTACTTCCCCCACATATGGTGGGATTTTCGGGTTTTTTAAAGTTTTTCCGTAAAATTATGGATTTTTCAAGAATAAATAATAATATTGACTAAATTTTTGACTTTAACCTTTTTGACGAATCGAATCTGGGATTTCGAAAAATATGAATCAAAAACTCCTCGGCTTACTTTGGTAAGTATTTACTTACTATAACATATACACAATAAAATTGGGGTACAAAACTCTCTGTATCTACTATTTGGGAATACTTTTTTTATATTGCCAAACAATGCCGATGCCAACTAAAACCCAATTTAAAGCGAAAGATATAAAAATATATTTGCAAAATTTGAAAATCTCTTCTCAAATTTAATTACGAGAACTCAAATTATTTTTTTTTTCAAATGCATTTACCAGATGGCAATTTTATTTTTATTTGCCTCTATTCTTAGAAAAAATTAATGATTTTTCGTCTAATCGCATTGGAGCCATAAACCTTATTACCGTTATTCAAAGAACTATTCTATCACTTTTCCAATTTATTTTAGCATCAACTTTCGATCCAGTTTTAAAATTGACTTTTATTGCACTGAATAAATAATTAGTTGCCAAATTAAACGATTTGAATCATGATATTTAAATTTGTGCGTGTTGTTGTTGTTGCGATTTT